>NC_139834.1:26549770-26617270 GCF_963691815.1 Echiichthys vipera | reverse complement strand
GTGTTGGTAGTTTGATTGGGACAACAACTGTGTGGTTGGGTGCTAAAATTGTTGGTACTTTAACTTTAGCTTCAAAGACCACAGGTCGCTACAAGCTGGGTGTTGCAACATTGTTTGCAGTATTTTGCAGTCCAACATGTGATTCCAGCACACCTTACGTTATGCCACTCTGATTTGTGATAAAAACCACCGAATACTCTGCGTAAAGTGCTGAGGTCATAGGATTCTACTTGTTGCTGTGAGTTTTGACAGTCTGGTCATTTGCAGTCACTGGACCCTTGGAAGGGAGACGGATTATTACGGACAATGACCAACAGGCCTCCACCCTCACCCTGTGTAGATAAAAACAAGAAACCCAAACTCCACAAGTCAACATATAGTCATTGTGCGTCCTTTTGTGGTCATGGCATTTTTTCCAAGTCATTTTGTTATAATTTAGCAATTCTTTATAGTCATGTTGAATTGTTTTTGGGTGGTATTGCATGTCTTTGCACTTAATTTGTATCTCTTTGTGCTCATGTTTTGTCTCCTTGTAGTCATTTTACATCAATTTTTAGAGGTTTAATGCTTCTATAAGGTTTTTTTGTGTCTCTTTGAAATACTTTTGGGTAATGTGTAGTTTTTTGTGTCTCTTTGTGGTCATTTTATGTCTATTTTTAGTCATTCTGCATCTTCATGTGGTCATTTTGTGGTTGTTTTTTTGTGTATGTTTTTTGGTCAATTTTGCGTGTCTTTAGGATTGTTTTTTTAGCAATATTTTGTGAGTCAGGGGCCCTGGGCCTCATCCATCCATCCTCTTTTCTTTCATGCAGGACAAGCACAGCTCTAAGTGTGTATACTGTAGGAGCTGATAGGAAGAGAGCGTACTTATGTTCCCCAGGTCCTACAGAATGTTCCCTGGGTCCTATGTTCCCAGCTTTGTATGTGAACTGGGAACCTGGGAACTTGTATGTGACCTGGGAACTTGTATGTGACCGGGGAACATTGGATCCTTTTTTAAGAAAAGGTTCCGACGTTCCCCGCTTTTCACAGAAAGGGTCCTATGTTCCCCAGTCTGTTTTTCAGTGCTGAATTCCACGGCAAATAGGCCTATGTAGACTCTAACACTGACACCTAACCGTGACCCTAGCCCTGACCCTAACCAAAACCCCTAATAATAACAAAACGCTGAATTAAATCAGCCAAGGCATAGGCAGATGCGACCGGTTAACATAGGACCCAGGGAATACAGGGATGACCCCGACATGACTCAACAGGTGTTGAAATAACATGAATAAAGACTAATGTCTGGTGGGAATCAGTGATAACACGTGATACATTCCCCTAAGTACTGCACCATGGAAGTTAAAAAAATTAAAAAAATACCCATAATCAATATAGTTTATAACTTACACAAAAGGTGATTTGGCTGTAAAACAAGCAACAAAATCGTTGATCAGATAATTGCCACAAAAAGGCTTTAATTTGTAGTACAACATTATAACAATGACTGTGTGCAAATGCCTCAAATCCAAGAGGTGACAGCCAAACAAAACCCTAAAAGTATTTATAGCAGACTTATCATCATGAAGTCCCTAAGTGTGCTTGGACCTCCCTCTTAGTACTTCCACAGTCCGCAGCATCACTCTACCGCTGTCTGTGCATCAGCTCCTGGCATCTAGTGTCAGAAATTAAAGGCTTTGTTCAGTTTATGAAAGACTCACTAACTTGATGATAGGAACAACAATGGCAAATTGGATTTTAGATGTGATCTGTAATTAAAAAAACAAACGAACGGCCATTTTGGCGAGTGACTCATTGGGCAAGGAGATAAGATACATTCTTCTAGTGCATCAGTAGGCACTGTTATATGGTGTATGTCTTGCTACATCTAACAAACTTCCACCAGTATGTAAGCATTTATTCACAATTAGTATTATTCTGTCATCTAGTATTGTTATTTAGTGTCACATCCCATGAACGTTCAGATGCTGTTTCCAGGCTTTTAAACCCTGACAAGTAGCGGCATAGTCGAGATTTAAAAATTTTAAAATGACTAATTATCATGTGTCACGATTCCACAGCAAAAGCCCAACTTCTCTGAGAAATATTGGTTATAATTCTTCTCCACGCCCAGTAGCAAGTATGCCCCAAAGATCGCACCTCTCAGTATATAGGCGTGATGTTCAACCTGGCAGACCTTTTCCTGTACATGCATGTGATGGAGCCCTGCAGAGACATGTAGAAACCCCTTGACACCTCACTCAACAGGCGCCAGCATGCAAGCAACCCCTGCCTGTGACACCTGTCCACCAAGTTGTCATATATTGCACTTTACCTCTTGTTGGCCTCTTTAATCCTCATGGGGAAGAGACTGCTGTGTGTCCATGCAGATGCCTTACTGTCAAGCACATTTCAAGAGCCATTAAATCATCTTTGGCCTCTATTGTACATTAGAATGAGCTGCACAAACTTCAACAAAACCTTCATCTAGCAGCATTTATTGGTTTGCGTGCTGTTTGATGAGGTATTATGGATGGATTTAGCATTGGCCACATAGGAATTCTCATCCCTGTCTATAAAGTAATGCCCTCCAACTCCCATTTAAGTACAGGACAGATGGCTCCTGTGTCAAGTAAGCTGTTTAAAGTAAGAAGGCAACACAAACAAGCACAGGCATGCACACAAACACACCTGCAGGTAGACTTGAACTGTAGGTCTTATCAGGTTGCCCCAGCTGTGTTGCCAGACGCTGGCCTCCACTCCCCGTCTGTCTGCCGGAGTTTAACTGGGGGTGTTTAAAATTAGATTTAACATCGATCATTTCCCCAGCCTGAATGGGGCCCAATGTCAGAGGCTGGCAGGGGCAATCCCTCACCCACTGTCCGTCTGCCTCACCTTAACACACCATCAGTCAGGCCTGGGAGAGATGGAGGGAAAAATGGAGTGAGAGAGAAAATAAGGGAGAGAATGAAGAAACGGAGTCGATAGGGATGTAGGAAGGAAGAGGGGTGTAAGAAGAAGAAAGACGGGTGAAGGAAGGGAAGGAGATTGTAGGAAAGGTGCCGATAACAGGAAGGAAAGGAGGTGAGGAGGAGAGGGTGGAATTGATCAGTGAAGGAGAGAGAGAATGTGATGCAGAGCAATGGAAGACTATAAAGGCGGAGGAAGAAGAGACATAGAAGGGGAGGGATGGAGGCAAATGAAGATATATTTACAAATATAGTCTTCATGCTCTCATTCTACCCACCAGGTGGATCAATTTAGCACCATACAGTATATTTACTCTTTTAAAAAAAAAATCCCTTAAAGTGTGGAGCAAATGTAGGTTCGGGCAGAGTTTAAAACATTTGCTTTCATTTATCTTATGCCCCTGAATAGATAACAGAGATTGCACAGCAGTGATGGAGATAACGTGGGTTCCTACAGTCGTGTCATTTATGACTTATTTGCATGGTAATTGTATTTTCATGCTACGTTTCCCTTTATGCCGTGTCACTACAGAGCAAGAGGAAAGGTGATCTGCATATTAACAAGTTACGTGGTGGGTAATGATGCCACAGTGTTGGATAATAGAATAAGTGTATAATATAACTGTTCCTGGATCATTGTCCCCATGGTGTAGCTGTGTTTGAAGGAGAATTTAGGTGCTGTAGTTGAGCGGGAGGGGGGAAATGTGATAAAAGACTTGGGCTCACATAGATACATTACTGCTGCATTAATGTGACCTTTAAAATGTGGATACATTCGGCTGCTGATATTTCATTTCTCTATCTGGCATGTAATCTGGGACATGTTAAGCACCCCTACACACCAAGTCCAAAAATCATTCCCCACAGTGTAAGTAAAGCACAATTTTGACCAGATCCTCATGATCTCTCTCCATTCCTTAAACTGAAAAGATGGCAACCGTAAGTGATAACTGCTAACTTAATGGTTCCCGAGATACACATCTGGTGATATGAGACATGGTTCTAGTCAGCAAAATTAATTTGTTCCCAGTTAGTCACTAAATCATGTGAACTAATTATGAATTATGACAACCATACGGTATGTTCCACAGTCTACCACAGTCAACCACAGTCTATGGATGTCCAGTATGGTTGTCAAATGTTTTACGTGGTGTTTATAATGATTAAGATAATACACTTATAGTGTACAGCACATTCTTAACCTGTTCTTCCCTTTCTTCCGTTGGCACAAAGACCATTATGGCCAAATGTAACAACTTCTCACTTCCGCTTGACAACTCCATAGTTTCTCCCTCCCCAAAAATCAGGAGTCTGCGTGATGTCCTTGGTCCTTGACAGCATTCTATCTTTTGAATCTCATATCAATAACATTACTTGATCTGCATACTTTCACCTACGCAATATTAACCGCCTCTCTCTGTCTCACTCACCTAACAGCGCAGCTATTCTAAATAATGCACTCATCACCTCCCATATCGATTATTGCAACTCTCTTCCCTCCAGTCTCCCACTCAAACTCATCCATAAACTCCAACTGGTCCAGAATGCAGCTTCCTGGATCATCACCAGAACCCCCTCCATTGAACACATCATCCCTATCATCCAATGACGTCACTGGCTCCCTATCAAACACAGCATTGATTCAAGATTCTCACCTCACCAAGATTCTCACCTCTCGTCAACATGACACCTCTTTACCTCTCTGACCTCCTCCTCAACTACACACCTACCTGCACTCTCCGCTCTTTCTCCTCCATGCTCCTCACCATACCCCCTGCCTGGTTGTCTTCCATGGGGTCAAAAGCTTAAAGCCATGCAGCTTTGGATTTCTCTCCCACAAACCATCCATGACACCGACTTTCTCCCCACTTTCAAATCCCATCCAAAAACCAACCTCTTCAGATATGCTATGTAACCTTTTCGAAATTTTAGAAATCGTTTGGTATTTACTTGTTCTTCCATTTTGTTGTGGTTTCTTGCTTTGTATTTATGTTTGGTCTGCTTTTTACTGCTATTATTATTATTATTCTTATTGTCTCTTATACTGTATACAGTCAGTGACGTGCAGTCAGGGGAGGCAGGGGAGGCTGTACCTCCCCTGTCATCATGGGAGGAAAAAGAAACAAAATAATAAAATAACACAAGTATTAATATTTGTCCTCTGGACTATGATTTTGGTGTGGTTCTTAATGTATTTTGACCATTTTTACAGTAAAAATCGCAGAAAATTCTGTATTTCCTGCTTCAATAAACGGAGTCTTGCAGGTGTGGCATGGACAGCCGAGCCTCCCTCCAGATTGCGCAATCACTCACAAACTGGATTGAGTGCGTGCCCTCTGCGCGTGCTTGCTCCCATTTCTGTGTATTTTTCCAATATGATGGTTGAGGACACTTTCATGAAATAAAAGTATACGTCTTCTTTTCCATGGTGTTAAGTAATGTATTTTACGTATGTGTGTAATATTTACATCTTATTGATGTGACATAAATCCACAGGGAAAATGCTGCCTTGAGGCAGGCAGTACCTCTGACTCAAGGAGGCCGGCGATAGTGAGCAGCCAAATAGCCTGCATCCAGCCAGGTCACGGTGAACTCTGACCTGTGTGCAAAAAGTAAACACAAGAGGTGTGCTGTGACGCTGTAAAGCTTAGCGACAAGCTGTCATTTCTCGCCCTGAAAATGGAGGATTTGATTTCTAAACTACGAAATTTTTCAAAGCCGGACTTTCAGTCAAAGCAAGAAGTCATTTACAAGTAAAGGTAAGATATACTGCAATATACAGTCATTTACAAGTAAAGGTAAGATATACTGCAATATACAGTCATTTACAGTAAAGGTAAGATATACTGCAATATACAGTTGCACTGGTGTTTAAAAATGGTTTTCAGCATCCTATTCGCTCCTATTCTCTCATGCTATCCTATTGGCATCCTACTGTATGTTTGTAAATCTGACTTGTGAGTCAGTGCCTCCCCAACACCAACTCTCACTGCACGTCACTGTATACAGTCAAGGTTTGTCACATGCTGACACTTTATAGTTTGTATTGTTAATTAAAACCCCTTCCAAAAGTTTGATATTTACTCAACATTAACTTCCTAATCTGTGTTCAGTGTTCTAAAGTGGTCGGTTAGATCCCTGTCTTCACTATGAAAGTTGTTCATATTTGCCTGTGTTGGTGTAATGGAGCTTTTGTTCCTGACATAAATTCAGATGTTGAAAGTGCTGCCCACCAGCTTTCCAAACCATACAAAGAAATTAAAGTCGCAGAACAAATAGTCAAAAAGTATGCTGGGTTTTGTATGGGGCCATTTCAGTCGCATCTCTGCTCTATCAACCAGTCTGAGCCTTTGCCAGTCAAGCAGTACCTCCTCCTTTCATATAACACGCAATAAAGTTTTTCCAAGCATGACATTCTCTCTGTAAAGCCGTCCATTCACCACATCCCGCTTATGGCCTTGCAGCTATAATGCCCACTCATTGGACTGTCGCCATTACCATCAGCCTCCTTGTTATGTTTGTGAGGCATAGCCCTGACAAATGCGAGGAACATTGATTTTTATATCCCTGTTCCCGGCAAGCTTTGTAGCATCTTTAGTCATCCAATCTGGCCTTGCATCCTTACAGGGACAATATTACGGTATATACGGTAATTAAGCAGTTTTTCTGATAAACATTTGATCAGCATTATGATCAACTGTTTCCCCTCTATAGAATACCCAACTCTGTTTCTGTTCAGTTCATTCCTGAAGTGGCTTTTTCATTACTATCTTAATGGCTGTTCAATTAGAGTTGTCATCATTTCGAATTGAAAGTGAATTAGCCCAGCGCTACAGTCTATAAACTGAAGTTAACTCTTTGTACAAAGGGGTCATTCGGGACGTAAAAATTAGTTTTACCTCAGGGATGAAATCATAGGGCTTTTACAATAATGAGTTACCCGACAGTTTTATCATCATACTGTATATTCTGAATGTTGAGGGAATAATGTGTGGACTTACAGCCAAGGACTGGAAAAGTCAGACCGTCCTCACACTGTTAGGTGCGCACTTAAGTGGCCATAGTAATTATCAAGGTAGCAAATAAAGAAGTATGGTGATTTATTCATATTATACACATGTCCTGTGTGAAACAAAATGTGAAAACTTCTGTTGTTCCAAAATGGCATCGGTCTGTGACCCATTTTTTTTTGTTGTTGAAACCTAACCACATACATGATCACCACAATCACGTGTTTCGAACTGTCAATGCAGCCTTTTCACAGATTTCTCCGTTAATAGTTGTTAAATGAAAAAAAAAAAACTGTCTCGATGGCTTATTTGATATATGTAAGTGTTAAAAAACACCATGATTTTGCGCCGGAATTAACTTTTGTCCAGGTTGTTAAGTAGCATACAGTTTTTTGTTGTTTATAAGGAGTTTAATGGCGCTATGAGTTAGTATAGATTCCCCAGGAAATCATTACTAAATATTCTCAGTTCTCAAGGTAGTTCAAATACCAGTTACAGCCACGAAGAAGAAGCAATGAGATAAGACACATCCCCTTTGTTCCCTTACTCGTTCCAACACAATGTCAACTCACTGTTTTCTTCATTCACACCTTCTGGTGAACATTTCTCAACATGCTCACCACTAAGATGTTACTATGCAAACATGCTATCATGTTAATGGTATGAAGAGGTCCTGTGTGTTGTGATCCACAGTGGTGATTGGTGTTTTAGCCTTGTTGGCACCGGGGCTCTAGGGGTCATTTAGGCAACTTTGGTCCACTATTAACCTTCTCAGCTATTGGATGGATCCCCATAAAATGTTATACAGACATCTTTGTTCCCCAGAGGATGAAGCCTACCTACTGCAGTGCCACCATGAACCTGAAGTGTTTGGCTTTAAGTTAAATGCCTTTACAACTATTGAATGATAGGCAGGAAATGTTGTGCCACCTGCAAGTCACTTATTCTGAGAATTATTCAACTATCTATTTGATGGAGTGGCCAAAAATTTGGTACAGACAAACAATCCAACAGACTTTAAAGCTCTGACTTTTCCTTTAGCACCTTCATCAGGTTATGGTGAACATGTAAAACACTAAGCCTGCTTAACATAAGCCTGTTCACATCATCATTGTGAGCAATTTAGCATGCGGATGTAAACATTTAGCTCAAGGCATGCACAGCACCGTATGCCAGAGTACTCTCCTGTTTAATCATTATTAAGTCATGGCTGTCTACTTCTATATTTCTCCTTTACTTCCATCCAAACTAAGTTCATTTTCCTTTTTTTCCTATCACTGTCTTCTTCCTTCTCGACCCCTCTGCGATACCCATCAATTCTTAACTGTTGAGGGACACACTCATTTCACAGGTCAATTAATTTTAATCAGAGTGTGTCAATTTAATCTGAGTTCAAACCGCTAGACGGACACTTTGTAAAAATCTCATTAACCTTCCCATTTCCAATCTGCTCACTTCATCAGTAGGGCACTGCAATGACTCAGACGTTTTCAAACCCACACCTTTCCTGTAGGTAAACAAACTCCTGAATTTGGATAATGTCACAGGAAAACAGACACATGGGAGGCAAAAACCCACAACGTCCTATCTTTCTCTCTTTTCCTTCCAGAAATGACAATGACATTGACTTAGTGTCCTCCTCACGTAGATGTTTAAATGGCAATAACACTGGCAAGAAAATCAATGTGATCTCAAGATAAGGTTAAGGTTAAATGATTGCCATGGGGATATGGGATGACTGCAGAAGGAAGACAGTGGACTATAGAAAGCACAACAAAGACGCCATGTAATGTGGGATAATGCAAAATATGGTGCTGAAGATAAAACAGCAAGAATTCAAACAGGTTGTAAGTGTCTTCAAGGCTTTATATTAGTCCACACTGTGAGAAAAAATATTCTAACTGAGAGATAGTTTCAATCCTACATGACACATCTGATGTCTTTTTAACTGCTGTGATGTTTCCTGGTATCAGCTCTATCACTCTCCATCACACAGAAAACCTTTATTCAAAACCCATTTGGCAAGAAAAACATGTTGGACCTTAAAGGGGAACTTTGATATTTTTCGTATCTTCCTATGTTTTTGTGTCTAATTGACTGATCTTTATAGTCCCGTTTTGAGTGGTAGCCAAGAAACGGGGTGCAATGTAATCACACAGGGCAAATGGGCACTCAAATGTACGTCCACTAAAAGTGCTTGTTGCCAGTGACAGGCTCACATTGTTATTATAAGTGCCTGACTACATTATGGAAATACTAACAAAGGGCCATTATCCTGCCATGCTTTTGTGTGTACCGATGCAGGTAGTAACTTAAATAATAACATACCTCTGCTGTGTGTGCAGCTCTCAGCTCTTAGAACAGCATTTTCTTCAGAAAAATGTGCTTTGGTCGGGTTTCATCTCCTCTTTGGTTAGCAGTACTCATCCCGGTCAAACTGCAGACCTGATGGTTTGCAAGGAGCAGTTTATCCAGAGTGTAGCCACAGCTTCAGCCTGTCCTAATGGAACATTAGTCAATGAAAGCTATAACAGCCAGCAACAAGTCACGAGTCAGAATGAGACTTCTCCATCTTCACATATGTAGTCAGACACGACAGCCAACAATAACAACAATGAAAATAAGACAATTTTAATGGACGTACATTGACGCGGCTGTGTGCAGACCCTCTCTGCCCCTCTCTGCTGAAGTCCTAGAACACTACTACAATCTTGGTTTGAGCACTAATATAGGTTTAACATTTTTGATTTTACAGATTGTTAGAAAAAACAAAAACAAAGGTGCAAATCGGTTTTCGTCAGATTGAACGTCTCCTGACACAATATGTTGTGTTTTCTGCAAAAACATTGCTGCAGTTTACAGTAAACAGGTCCTCTTGTAACAAGAACATCTCAAGATCCTGTTATAGAATGTGAACAGAGAAATGTGAGGAACATGTTAATTAGCTGATTACACTTTACACCGAAGTCTAGAAAAAAAGTGCACAATTAAACAACTGTATTTTCTTAATCTGCTTATCTACATTTCCAATAGCCAAAACAGACAAGAACAAAGTCCTTTTATTATCTAAAATAAATACAAATATGAGCCATACGTTTGAACAGTATGAGCAATTACAGCAGAGCATATGTGCTTGTGTGCATAATAAGCTCTTTATCATTATCAGATTTACAGATGGTACAACTTAGATGTATTTACAGTTGGTCTATGTGCTGTGCTATTAGTTATTCACATGATCACATCCCAGCATTTACTTTAATTTAATTAACACCAGACAAGGAAAAGAAACTGTAACCCCACTGAAAAATACTGTATGTATGCTGAATCTATATGCACAAAGATTACATCTCTTCAGTCGAGGGTACACACTCTTCATTAAGCCTGACTCTCATTGTGACTCCCACTTAGGGCTTTCTCTTCTAGAGGTTTCAATGTGCTTGACAGACTAAACCAAGCGCACCCGACCACTATGGCCACTATTCATTATTTGGTCTCAATGTCGTGAAGAGCTGATAAGATGTGAGCTCATTTGCATGAGAGGCCAAGACACCCTTCAGAAACCACAGAGCCGTGCAGGCCAGCCGCTACAGTCAACACTGGCCTTTCATCTCTATCGCCTTCGCTCTCCTATTCTCTTTCTTCACATGGGCACCCACTCACACCGGCAGGCACAAAATAATAACAAGAGATTTGATTTGCTATCAAAGCTTATCGGACTCATTTTAAGATCAGTCAACTCCCTCTTCTGCAGACTGCAAGCATCATGTGGTTTCAGGGCATCTGCTGGAAAAAAGAGATTCTGTCTCAGAGTTTGTTGTGTGCAGACTTTATGATTATTCCCTGAGAGAGTTAAACCGAGTAATATCCAAGAAAATGAGCAGCAGTATAGTTTTACAAAAAATACCGAGGGTGATAATTCTTGCTACAAAATAAAAAACCCTTGCCAAGCTTGTAATTTTTACAATGTAGGAATACGAGAACAATACACTCATAAATGCACACACACGCACGCACGCACACACACACACACACACACACACACACACACACACACACACACACACACACACACACACACACACACACTTCTGCTTTTTTTTTTTATCTCTCTCGCTCTTTCACATAAAGGCCCTCCCTGGCCTCTTTAGTATTCTGATTTGGTTTTTGATTCTCTGTCAACATCTGACTTCACAGGCGGTGGGGATCAGTCTCATACAGAGAAAGGCCAACCGCCTGTGGCTCGCCGCTGCAAAGGACAGGTAGGGATAACATGGACAGAGAGACGGACTGACAGAATGATAGACAGACACGACTCTCCTTACACCTGTAACCGTAACCTTTGACCCTTATGATCTCTATTGTCAGATACAAAAGTAACTGCAAGTAGTAATCAAGTGACAGTAGCACACGCTTCTGATCTGATCTCCCACCGTGAGCTACGGTGGCCTGTAACTCTCACAAAGCAATAAAGTCAGATTAAGATAAATAAGCTTGCTAATTACAGCAGAGGCCTTTCTTATAGCCATGCCGATATATCACGTTCATTTTGTGCTTCTAGACAGTAACAGTTTTACTTATAGCTCCTTTAACATTCATCTCACATCCAGTTTGCTTCTGGATATGATTCAGCTGGAGTACATTTACGCCTGACATTAAAATGCGACCGCGGTATACACAGTGAAATTGGATTTCTCTTTCCCTTGCCCAAATGCAGATTGTGTCCTTAAGGTCCTTCAAAACTGACAGTAAACATCTCATCTTGCTTGTTGTTCACCCACAAGTGTCACATTTTTTTACAAGATTTTACAATCAGAGCCGTCTGTTGGCAGTATGATTTGTTTTATTTTTTGTCTTTAGTTGGCTTTATGTGGATTGGAATTGCTTTACATGAACTATTTAGGCCACTACAGGGTGTATGGGAAGGGGGGGGACGACATCCTGCACATGCACACATCCTTGCTCGGAGAAATAAATTCAAAAATGCTGGTGCAGTGTTCTGATAGGTAGTAGAGCTTATGGCCAATTGCTGAATATCTCAACATGCTTATGTGCTGCATGTTTACTAATGGCTCATACCTTAAGTGAAGGGTGAGAGGGACTGAAAGGCGAGCGCCCTGCTTCCTCCACATCTGTCTCTTAAGTGTCCTCCATCCAGGCACTTCAGTGTGTCTGGTGCAGATTATTATCCCTGTTGTGGTCACACCTTTGAGATGAATTGGAAATACCCAAACACTGTCTTTCCCACTCCAATGTAAGCTCACAGCTGAAACTCCCAATTCAAGCAACAATTTGCATCTGGGCTCACTGATGTTTTTGTAGCCTCGCTGGCATCAACTGTCAGTCCTCTTTTGATCTCTTTTTTTGTCGCTTCTTTTAAAGTTAACACATGCTGTGAGTCTGAATTCTGTGAAATGACTGACAGTGACTGCCTGTATAGACTTTTTGCTTTTTAATAGTTCAAAGTCAATCTCATCATGTGGTGTTTTGTGCTGTTTTCACTCCAAATTGGTTACTGTAGCGCTTGACTGTGCACTGATACTTTTAAAAAATTGTCTCGTTCTTTATCTTGTAGCTTACATTGGCAATGGGGATTTCACAAATGATTTGAACACATTCACAGAAGGGGTAGATGGAAGCATTTCTCTTCTATCTTCTATCACCCTCAAACAAAGTCTGCTTTCCTCTTTCTCTAAATGGCAAGAATTCAGCTTTGAATCCTAGATTTAATGTTGTAGGGCACTAACATTTATGAGGAGCTAATCCCACTACAACATCTCTGTATTGAGGGAATTTGGTTTTGTGCATGTGGAGGCATTTGAGTAAATTATATCTAATTCAATTATATTTATATAGTGCCAAATCATAAAAAAAGTTATCTCAAGATACTTTTCATATAGATTAGGACCACACTCTATGATTTATTTATGATTAACAGAGACCCAACCTTCCCCCATGAGCAACAGCAAGTCTCATGCAGCAATGTTGCGCACAGTTGCAGCGAAAACCCAGCTCTATGGTGGGTGGCCGCTGCCTTGATCGGTTGGGGGGATAGAAAGAGAGAGGGAGTGAGACCCAGAGATGCACAACAAGCACAACATTTATATTAACTCTGATAATTATAGGCAGTGGATATAATAGAATAATTTGAATAGTAGAACTAATGGCTGTAATTATAATAGCAATATCTCATCTCATCTCATCTCATCTCATCTTCAACTGCTTATCCAGGGTCGGGTCGCGGGGGCAGCAGCTCTAACTGGGGCCTAACCTTCCCTTTCTCTGGGCCACATTAACCAGCTCTAACTGGGGGATCCCGAGGCGTTCCCAGGCCAGTGTGGAGATATCATCTCTGCACCTAGTCCTGGGTCTTCCCCGAGGCCTCCTCATGGCAGTGGATATGATAATATAAATCTGATGATAATAATAGTAGTAGTAGTAGCAGCAGGAATTGGTGTCTATAACTTTATGTGTGCTCATACAATTGTATGTGAATTTGCATGTGTATGTTTGTGTAAAAAATGTCATTGAGAACAATCAAAGCTTCAGGGTCTTGATCCTGCGTGAGAGAGCTAAGAAGGAGCGATCGCAGGATTAATCCAAAGGGATTTCTTCTGTGTGGAGTTTCCCCCCCGCGCGACCCCGACAGGGACAAGCGGTTGAAGATGAATGATTTCTTCAGTGTTGTGAGTTATTCATTACAACATGCAAGATAATGAAAACATTTGATTCTCAAGCATCACTTGTGACTCAAGCTTACTTCTTAAAGCAGCCAGTAAGAGCAGGAAGAAGAAGTCTGTCTGGAAGCTAATAAAAATAGATGTAAACAAAACTGGATTATAAACTGCTTTAAAAAACAGCTTTGAAAATGTTTTATGGGGACTGAAATGTGTCTGTTGTTAGTTGTAATAGCCCACGGCTAATTTATTTCACGAGTGAGTAACAGTAGTTACTCGCAAGGAACTAGTCAGCTTGTGAGTAACAGTTGTTCGTAACTGCAGTTAGCTCTCAGGTACCTGGCCACCGTTCGCTTCTGCATTAGCATTGTGGTATACGGGTGTACAATGTAGTGTACATCGTATGTACACTCAGATTAGCTGTGCATTGTGGGAATTTTATGGTGGACTACATGGTGAATTAAATTAACAGCAGGAAATTTGAACACAACTACAAAATGGCGTACACACTATATAGTGTGTACTACTTCTTTGATAGGGAACGATGTGGAACACAGCTGCTATGTTTTGACGAGTACCACTGAATGCAGAGCACAAATGGTCCACACACTGTAAGGCTCCAAATAAATAATTAATTTCTCTTTTACACAAAGGCAACATTTTGATCTACCAGATCTTCTTCAGGAGAGAATAACACTGGATATAAACATAACTTTTGCATGTACAATAAAACTCCAAAGTATTTGTGTGTGTGACAACAAATAAATACGACCCTCCTCTATTCTTAAACCCTTGATTAAGACCGGGAGGATAAACTCCTATGTCCTTGAGTTATGTCTATGGTAACCCTAGACTTGCAAGACATGCTTCCCGATGTTCTAGTGTCTGATCCGTGCCTAACCTCAACCATCTAACCTTAACCATCAGGCGAGACTATTACAAACCTTGGGATACCATTTACACACAACCATGTGCTTTTTCATTGTTGGCATATTACAGAAAGCTTCTCTTAGTGTAAACAAACGGATATTTTAGCAAGTTGTTCCTCTGAATAGTAAAAGCTGTCAATATTACAATGTCTTCAGCGTTGTTAATAATCCATTAACAATGTGAGATAATGACACATGTGATTCCCAAGCATCACTTGTGACTCGAGCTTATCTCTTATAGCAGCCAGCGAAAGCAGGAAAAAAAAGAGGGCTGTCTGGAAGCTAAAAAATTAAACAGGGTGACTCCAACCTCGATTTTTCTTTTGTGTTTGTGCGACTCTGTTTTTTGCTGCATTCTGAATTATAAAAAAATATTAAGATGCAATTGAAATAGAAGCTCAATACATTGTCACCTGGTGGTGGTGGTGTGTGTGTGTGTGTGTGTGTGTGTGCGTGTGTGTGCGTGTGTGTGTGTTTGTGTGCGTGTGTGTGCGCGGTGGGGTGGGGGGCAGGGTAATTAATTGAACTAATTGTCATGCCTATAAGGATCTGCTAATCCCCCTAAAACACTTTCATCAGTATCAGTTTCATTGGAGAGTTTCTGTATCACATCTTGTTCTAAATTCTGTTCCACAGGATTTTCCATATCACAATGAGCAGCGTGTGTGTGTGTGTGTGTGTGTGTGTGTGTGAGTTTGCGCGCACTTGTTCCCCGGCATGCTGTCACCCAAAGGCGTGGGCCACCACCACAGCACACCATAGCCATCTTATTTATAATAGAGATAAAATTAATTTGCTTTCCCCTCCTCTATCTCTGCTTGCCACTCTCCATCTCCTCTATCCCTTGTTCTCCCTCTCTCCTTCTCTTCCCTCCTACACTTTTCTTACATTTATCTATTAAGTCTAGTGTGTGTACTGCCGCTTGCCACCTTCTCTCTCCCTATTTTTGCTTTGTCTCTCTATCATGTTATAGCAGGGGGCTGCAGCCTCCAGCCTCTATCTGTGTCAGGTTTGTGTACAAGACTATGTAGAGGAAAGCTATTAAACACTTGCTGGCTTCCTTGAAAGCATTTACAGAAAATGGACTCGAGCTTGGCCCTGTTCTTTCTTATCAGGAAAGTACCGTGTTACCACACATCATCTATCGATTAGTTTATTGCATTGTGTTAGCACAATGTAAAGAAGTACATTTTTTCTTAGGCTATGCAAATAAGTACTTACTAATGCGCTGTTGTTAACATTTAAGTTACAGGAAGAGCATACTGAGCGTATGCTAAGAGTATACTAAGTAAGCCTTAGTAAACCCAACCCACTATAAAATAAAAGACCTTTCCAAACTGCAGCCGCAATAATGTACATTTGCTAAAAATGTTCTGCTGCTTTGTCGTCATAAGGGAATTGCCCTCAGAATGATTTGACCAATTAAAGGGACAACTTGGAAGTGCTTATGCTCAAAAGTGCTTTTACCGCACTCAACACACTCAGTGAATGGGTTCAAGTTTCACAGCAAACCAAATATTGCAAACACAAATAAATGACGTCCACCACCATCAAGCGTGGCGTAAATAAAATGAAGTAACGCACAGGCACATACACACACACATGTCCATGTCTAGATTTGTTGCAAAAATTGTTTACCCTGACAGACACTGATCTCAAGGTTCCATTCGGCATCTTTTAAAAAAGTAGTTAACTCTTAACTGCTGATGCTGATTCATAACTCAAATCATAACTTAATCCCCATGTCCACTGAATGGTCCAGTTCAACTTGACTTGATTCACTGTCAGCACCAGGTCCACTTCTCTATTCTGTTTTCTACTGTGGATAAGATCACCTCAGTGTTGTTGTGCTTCTCAGTTGGCCGGCATAAAGATGCAGCATGCAGCAATTCAGCATGCTGAATTAATGTTTTGAATTTCTTTGATGGGTTTGACAATGACTTTCTGTCACGCTCTGTTTACATTGTACCAGCCAATAGCGGCCGGAATTTAGGGTTGCCAGGGTGACCTGAGAAGGGCCAAAAGAGCCAATATAGGCCAAGCATTCACTCGATGGACGAGTTCAACGGCATTAAAACGCACGCCGAAATGGCTACGTTTCTCCTTGATCGGTAAGCTAACTTTCATGTTTACTTAGCTGTAGTGGCTAACTGTAACAGCTAACAGTAACTGTCAGTCAAACTCCTTTGCAATACTTGTTTTTATGGTGCGATTTGCCGGAGGGGATGGGTTCAAACAGCCACAAACACACTCCAGTCTCCTGTAGGCTACAGGGCTGGGTCTGTCTCCAGACCTGGCAACCCAACCTTTAAATCTGAATCTTTCCATCTGTAACCAAACAGTGGAATGTCTGCACTTCATCAATTGTACGCCGTAGTGTACAGGGTAGTGTAGGGCAAAGTGTACGACCAAGTGTACAGTGAAGGGTACTGTATGTCGTAGTGTAGGGCTTAGTTTTGTGGGCTGCAATTTTTTTTAAATTTGAGTTGAGGGAATAAAAAAATTGTACTTGCTAAAGACAGTACCTTTGCTTGTAAATTCGTAGGTATGTGTAGGATGTCAATGATGGCTCTCTCTGAACAATCAGACGTTTTCAGTGTTTTAATTCTACCTTTTAGTATCAGCTCAGCTTCACTAGAACCTCAACCAAGGTACAGAAAAAAAAGAATTAGTTGCTATCCACAACGTTTGCTAAACCAAGAAAGAGTAGAGTTGAGTATAACTGAGCCGTACCATTCAGGAAAAAGGCATAAGAGAGAAAATCATTTGATTGCACCACTTGACTTAGTGAGGAGAAATGATGAGGGCAATCGGTCCTCATCATCTCTATTTCTCTCTCTCTTTTAATAATAACATTGCCACTCTGAATTTTAAGCACACTTGTGTTGGCCTCCGCAGCATGATACAATCATACTGACCTCATGTGATTTAATGCAATCAGCCCTCACAGCTTGGGTGAAATTGTGTTGTTCTATTTCAAAGGAAATAGGGTCTCATTCTGTGGAAGTGATCATACAGCGTCGCCCTAGAATAGTTCTGCAGGGAAATGATGAGGCGACGTCATTAAGCAGACAGTTGTGTATGAAAAGCTTTTGTCTCCTTCGGGGATTGTGGAATGTGTTAATCATTGTGTAGAACAAAAAGGATTTGTAATAATGAAGCTTCAAGGCAGCTGCTGAAGCAGAGGAGGAAATTCAGAGTTGACTCCAAGGTTGACTGTACTGGCACGTTTTTATGAAAATATGCAATATTTTGTGTGTCACTTGGGTTATAGATTCTTTGTTGCCTGTCCGTCTATCTGTCTGTCTTTCATTTAAAGTATGTCTTGTTCTGCGTAAGGTAACAAAATCCACTGTAAAATTATAGCATTTTACTGGGGCTGTTTCAGATGCTCTTGAGTGCTTCTTAACAAAGTTAGCACATGATTTACACTCACTCACTCACTCACTCACTCACTCAGTTAATCACTCACTAATTTTTAACCGCTTATCTGGGGTCGGGTTGGGGAGGCAGCAGTGCTAGCAGGGGACCCCAAACTTCCCTTTCCCGGGCCACATTAACCAGCTCTAACTGGGGGATCCTGACGCGTGTCCAGGCCAGTGTGGAGATTTAATCTCTCCACCTGGTCCTGGGTCTTCCCCGAGGCTTCCTTTGTGCTGGACATGCCTAGAACACCTCCCTAGGGAGGCGCCCAGGTAGCATCCTTACCAGATGCCCGAACCACCTCAAGTGGCTCCTAATGCAAAGGAGCAGCGATCACACCACAGATCCATCACAGATGGCTGATCTTCTCACCCTATCTCTAAGGGAGACTCCAGCCACCCTCCTGAGAAAACCCATTTTGGTCACCCGTGACCTCGTTCTTTCGGTCATGACCCAGCTTTCATGACCATAAGTGAGGGAACGAAGATTGACCGGTACGGTAGAGCAACTGCAATACCGCCCCTGCTGTTCGGATTCTCAGACCAAACTCACTCCATCGTCCCCTTACTTGTGAACAAGATCCCGAGGTACTTAAACTCCTTGACTTGGGGTAAGGACTCCCAACCCTAAGTAAGCAATCCACCGGTTTCCTGCTGAGAGCCATGGCCTCAGATTTAAAGGTGCTAAACCTCATTCCAGCCGTTTCACACTCGGCTGCGAACCGATCCGGTGAGTGCTGAAGGTCACTGACCGCAGATGCCATCAGGACCACGTCATCTGCAAGGAGCAGAGACGAGAAAGGATTGCTAAGGGAAATGTCTTCATGTTTCACTCAAATTGTCTTTTACAATCCAAGTTTGTCCAGATGAACATGTGACTCATCATCATTGTTTTCATGTAGTGTACAGCAGCTGCCCTGTCAGCAACACTGATCATTAAAACATACAGTAAGCCTGGCGGTACACAAAACACATGATAAATACATACCATCTTTTGATAAATCACTATTAAGGTGGTTTTTTAGCATCAAAATGCCACTTTGGAAATATTGGTCTGACATAATTTAACTTTTTAAATATGCGCAAAGCAAAGAAATAATTAAAGTTCTTATTTTTTCTATACAAATTCAGTTGTCAACCTCGTAAAAAAGAGTTTTCTCCAGTTTGCCCAATCAAGGCTTTGTTTTCATCTGAAGCTCCCTGCCTGTCTTTAGCCTTGGGATTTCCATATAAATTTCTCTTTTCACCCCACTTGCTTCCTTTTATCCCCTTTCACTCCATTGCTCTGTCTTTCCTTTGATCAAGTGCTTTTCCCCTCGTGTTTTCTGGGACGTCAAGCTTGACTACTTGGCAGTGGCCTTCTTTTTAAATGTTGTTCCTGTTGCTCTACTGTCACAGATCACTGGCCAGGGACTGGAGTGGCGATGGAGGCTACTACGCTATGCCCCTCGCATATATTTCCCAATGATGCTCATTGAAAAGGTGATTTTCTGCCTGTCTGGAACAAAGACAGCTTGGCAAATAAAGCTCTCCTGGATTGAATACAGCAAAATTAAGCCCTTAAGACCAGAATTGTATGTGCAAGTCTGATTAGGAAACAGGCATGTCTAATTTTACTTGTATCATTATGAGGGTTTATTTCAGGATTGCTGACGGAGCTGAAAGGATTTTGTTGCAGGAAAAACATATTCTTTGCCAGGTTGTATTACTTACCGTGAGACAGTAGAATTTATTAATTGCAGACACATAAAAAAAGTATGAAAATAGATAGAAATATGCCTTCAAAACGGGTCTGTGTATCTAGTATGACAGCATAATTTGTGAAATGTGGAATTGTAGAGCTGTAAGTGTACAGTACAGTACCAATACAGGGAGAAAATTACATTAAACACCTCTACAATACATTTCAGCACAATATCGCAACGATGAACAATGGCCTCAAAATTATTAACAAATTAACTGACACAGTGTCAACAAAAATGATATTTATTACAAAGCTGCATTTGCATAGTATTGTACATTTATATTTTGCCAACCCTTAGGCCTACAAACATCCCTTTAGATAATATATACGCAGTGGTGGAAGAAGTACTCATCACTTACTCATCATTAACTTCAGTCAGAGAAGCGTTGCCACAACGTAGAAATACTCTGAATGGTAACTCTACTGCTGCAAGTAAAAGTAATGTTTGCAAAACCAGTAAAGGTGCAAAAGTATGAGCACCAAAATATACTTAAAGTACCAAAAGTCATTGTGCAGAGTGGCCCGTTTCAGAATAAATCATTTGATTATTGAATTGTTGTTATTATTGATGCCTTAATTAATGACTAATTATTTTGGAGCTCATTCTTCTTTATACTGCTGGATCTCTTAATCTATAATAATACGTCATAATTTATTAGTTGATTTTATTTTGTATTATTCATCTAAACCTGTAAAGTAACTTACTTTGCCAAGTAAATGTAATGCGTTAAAATATTGGCTTCCGAATTGTAGTGGAGTAAAAGTATAAAGCAATGTACTTAATCATAGTAGTTAAGTAAATGCACTTAGTTACTGTATATTGCACCAGTGCAAACACTTGTCACAAGTAATAGAATAAACCCCTTCAACGGAATGAGGACCCTCTGCCCTGCCTGCTGGTGTCCTGCTCTGCTCTGTTATTCAGGGATCATTGGAGACAGGAGACACATCTGGGCACATCTGTTCTACCTGCTATGGGGACTTGACCCACTTTGTTATTCTCCACACTCATCTGTCTCCTTGTGTCATAGTCCCAGGCCAAGGTTGTGACAGCTTCTACCCTCTGAGACAAAACTGGACTAGAAAATCTGAACCCAGTCTGCCTTACCAGAAACCCTAAATTTCAGGATGTGTGAGTCTGATTTGAATGGAAGAGCATGTCTACAAGTAAAAGAGAAAAGTGGAAAATCATTATAATCCCCATTAAATTAGATCTTTTTTCAAAATGGCTTAGGCTAATCATTGCAAATAATGAGAACAATAATACTTTGTATCTCAAAATAATGACTTAGGGCAGCTTCACGCCTAATAGTCCGATTCCTGAATTGGACCAATGCAAGGATGAAACATTGTTTCAGTTTTCTACTTAACACCCCCTGCTTGGACCCATCAATGTTAAAACTTGGCCTTCATTTTGATCTGAAGGAACACACCTGTTACATTTTGTGACTGTATCTTGCACAGTTGTGTCGCTATCGTGGTGACAAACTCTGGCCATACACAGATAGACAGACAGACAGACAGACAGACAGACTTATAAACACCTGGCAAAATACTCATAACGGCTTGTGTTAGTTACAGCTACAATCTCCAGAACCACATTTTGCCACGATGACACAGGCAGACTCACAAGGTGAAAAAAATACCAGAATTGTTGTCGCGGCTTGTAACAAACGTCCATCATGGAGCTCCATCAGGTTCTGTTCATGCTGGTCTTGATCTGCGGGATACCAGCAGACTTTGGAGGACTAAGAGAAGTGGGAAGGGTTTTCTTTTCTTTTAAAATAAAGAGTGCTTAAATGTCTTCCTTCTTCTTCTTCTTTCATACCTGTATCATATATTTCCTTACAACATAAAGAATAGGCTTCATAGCCTAGTGATGCTATTGTCAGAGATTGCAGCTGGAGCTGCTGTGTTTCCTAGTCAGCTGCTCTCCAGACTACAGAGTCTCCAGGCCCACTGGCATCTCTGAGATAGGTTTTGCTACTAAATTAATATTTTTAGATACTAAGTCCATATTTAGATATACTAAGTCATTATTTTAAGATACTAAGTGATTCTTTTGGGATAGGTCTATTAACTATTCAGAGAAAGTTTGTCATTAAAGGCTAATGTCCTACAGGATATATACATATATACATATATATATATACATATATATATATACATATATATATATATATATATATATATATATATATATATATATATATATATATATATATATATATATATAAATATATCTGTATGTATCCTGGATATATATTATTACCTAACGTTATGGCGGAATGGGCTTCCATACAAATCCGTACACCTGAACATAAAAGCTTTATTCAAGGTTGGTACACCTTTTCAAAGGTCAAATTCAGGCACTTTTCCAGCACTTTCAAGCTTTTCCAGCAGCTTACAGTTGTGGTAAATTACATAAGTCTAGGAATACATACAGCAAATTATTATCTCAACTTTATTTCTTCCATTAAAATCAGGCTAAAAAAGATGGTATTAAGTTATAAACAACAAAATGTTTCATAATACCAGAAGGACAAGGATTTAATTATATTTCTATTCTATAGCTATTTATTTATAGAAATATGTGGATACAATTTCAAGAATTTCAATTACTTTTATCCAAAATTCAAGCACTTTCAAACCTTAAAAACATAGCCTACCATTAAAATTCAAGCATTTACAAGGATCTCAAGCACCTGTGCGAACCCTGTTAATTAATAAAGCGTTATTAAGTGGATCGACTACATTTTTCCCCCAGCTTTATAGAAACAGATCAAAAGGTTCATGAGTTGTAGGTTGTAATATGTCTTTGGTTGTAATATTATAATTTACGGCAGTTTACGACACTCTCTTGCGACGACCGACACAGCCGTTTTACGGCAAGCGTGTGGAGAGCTTGTTACACTAGCGACCTGCCGAAGTCTACTCATTCATTTATTTCCTAAGCTCCGGCAAAACGTTTTTACGTTCAGGTTTTTAACCCAGAGACATGGATGTTGGAGAGCTCTTGAACTATCAGGTAGGACTCTTATTCTGACCACCTCTCACTTAGCAAACCTTAACTTGTCTAATGTATATTAGCAAGCTAGCAGTTCCTGATAGCGGGCTTTAGTTTAGTCTCGTTGTTGACTTTGTTGTGTCTGTTTACGTTAGTTAGTTATCCGCCAGACAAAAAGACGAAGTTGGCTTTAAAGAGGGCTGCATGACAGGAGACCAAGCTAACTCCAGCTCTGTTTTATACCTAACGTTAGCGGTTAGCGTGTTGATATGTGTCTGCAGTGAATGAATGGAAGGCAACGACACTTAGACACTTACTTCCACTTATGTTAATGAGTTTTACAGAGTCATTTAAGTCAGTCTGATCACGTCTCCTTCTTAATGGGCAACAATATGGTGTCTTATCTCGATGCATTCTTTTACTTACATACTTCACATCATATGAAGACATGTATTTCATCAGTCAGCTGCTGCTGTGGGGAGGATGTGCTCATGTGAAACGAAGAAGCCGGTTATAACTTATAATGATCCATTCAATTCAAAGTAACGGTACAAACACACAGGTCATTACTAGTCACACACATGACATGCACTTATCCATCTTGGGAACTTGAGCAGGAATCAGAATACATAATTTAATGCCACCTGAAGCTTTTCCACTTTTGCACAACCAGGACATCACTAGTTTCTCACACTGCTCTCGTTTGATCTTGGTCCAGTCTTCTTCAGTCTCTTCCACAGTTCAGTAACTGTAGTGGGTTTCTTAGACATTACTTTGTTGCCGAGGATTTTCCAGAGATTCTCTATGGGGTTTAGATCTGGACTCTGGGCTGGCCATTTCATCGTTTCAAAGGCAAGTCTAGCCTTTTTATTTTTTCTGCTGATGAGAGGTTTGGTCACTGCAGAGTGGGCTTTCAGTCCAAAAAGTCTTAAACAATGAGACACTGTGTGCCGAGAAGGATCCTTGCCCTGATCAGCATTGAACTGGCGAGCAACTCCAGCTGCAGTGTTGAACCGATTCCCCATTGAGAGTCTTCTCATAATCTCTGTCCTCTCGTGCACTTGTTTTACGTGGACCAGTTTTTTGAGAGACTTAAATTAATCTGTGTCCTTGTAAAGTTTCAATATTCTTGAAATCACAGACTTGGAACGTACAAGATCTCTTGCAATGGCTGAGAGGGTCATCCCTTTGGCCTTCATATTCTATCGAATTATGGACAATAAATTTTATAATAAATCAAGTGTTTATTAGTTGTTCTCTAATTTTGATCTCCACTGTATATAGTGGAGTACAGTAGGCTCTAAAGGGGCTGTTTTATCATCATCTGTACTTGAAAGGTCCCGATGCAGTGTTTTCTTATTGCGTTTCTGTGGTCGTGTTTGTCATGTTCTGTCTTGTCAAGTACACAGAGATATTTACATGTGGGATATAACTATGCATTCTATTACTTAACTCAAATCAATTCATATGCATGAAATGCTAGTTAGAATACTAGACAGTTCCACATCCAACATTTTATAAGCTACACCTTAGTCATTTCAAGTTCACATACTACTCCAAACAGACCAGGTTCCTGTGAACAATCATTACATTTCACCATCTCCTTTTTACCCTGCAGCCTGATAGAGGAGCAAAGCGTCCCAGGGAGGAGGATGGAGGAGCAGCAGGAGGAGATGAGGACTCCAGAGGAGGGAGGCAGCAGAAAGGGCTTAGTGCCAGGGAGTTGGCCAGATACCGGGAAGCGGCTGCAGGACTAGGAATCGAAGCAGGGGGTGAAATGAGGGAGACGGAGGAGCTGACCGGAGACAGGAAGAAGATCCTGGAGAAACTGATGGACCAGGATGAAGAAGAACCTGAGGTGGGGAAAATTATTTATGTGATTATAACAGAATTGTTTACATTCATTTTTCTACAAAATATCCTATTTGTTAAAAAAAAACACTAATAATTTAATGCTTTATTTTAAAATATCTTTCTCTTTTATTCATAGTTAACAGTCTAATTCACCATTAGTGCAGCACAGTTTGCTACAGGAAGAACTTACAACTGTCAAGTCAAAAAAAATGAATTTAAACACATTTACATTATGTTTTGCTGAGATTATGTCTCAGCAAGACACTCATTGCTGTCCCCCATAAATGACAGTTATATTAGGAGAACCACTTTATCATGCATTTGCAAGTGTTGTTGCTAGTGACTTATTTTGGATTTTGAAAAATGGAAAAATTTAGATTCATCAGTGAGCGAATGTCATCATATCTCTTGGTGTCACTAAGCACTACGGTGTAGGAATATGTTAGCATTGAGGCTGAATTACCAGCACTTAGAGACTCGCCACCCATCATCCACAAGTTGTTACAGTGCTTGGTCATGCAGAATGCTAAGAGCTAGTCCGTTTCGGTACACTTTTATTTTGCTTCTAGGAGATGCGCTCTGAAAAGGGACCAGTCTTATTTCGATGATGTTTATACATTGGTGGGACTGGGAATGTAGGATTGAAAGCAGTGCTCTGTTTATTCAAATATTTAATCTCTAAAATCAATGTACAATTGTGTCGAATAAGCATAATTTCAACATCGTTAATTAAAAAAAAGGGAATTATAATTTTTGCCATAATAGTGCAGCCCTAATTTGAGTAAATATTTTATCATCCAAATCAAATTGTTCAAAGAATGTTCAACCTTTCAACCTTTGTAGCATAATAATACATTTGTGGTTCTATCTGTTTGACTTCTTTCTTCACCGGGATTGCATAAATGAATGATAAAGTATATCTATGAATATTTGATATGAAATAGGAGTTTTCCGGTAATTACAATTCCTCCCTGGCATTGAGGAGTTGTGCATCGTCTAAAGTGCATTGCGCAGGTGTGTTTAGGGTGTGTCCAACTCCCCTTTTGCTTGTTAGATGGTGCATATTCTGGGCACAAAGTAATGCGCAGGGGTCAAATGGGTCGTATTTAGTGTCTTCGCTCTTCGTTAATCATAGGTGTTCGTCAGGTGTAATATGAATGATTGATAAATGAATGAATGAAGGAGGGGGAGGGGGTACTCTGATTAAGTTTCAGTTTCGTTTTTCCGTTAGGAGTGGAGTCTCTTCCCGGACAATTTAACAAACGATGTTTGAACAAGTGAATCTCCAACGTATAGAGACAGGATTAACATGCTGTCATGCAAATAAGATAAATAACATAAGGCTGTTTAGTTTGTTTACTAAAAGGACAAATGTACAGAGCTGTTCTATAGGAAAGGGATCCTTAAATGACTTCTGTTTGGATCTGAAGCCTGTCCCCCTGTAGACTTGTGCTTTTGAAATGATGTATTGATTGTGTACAGTAATTTCTCTGCAGAAATTATCATGGGATATTTAAGCAGCTAAACTAAAATCTGCTTTTTCAAAGTTGACAAAGGGAACGCAACAAAACTTTTACCTTCTGAAATTATGAAGTAACTGTTTTTAGTGCGTAAATAAGCACAGTGGAGTAGCAACGAACAGCAGCCCTGTTCTGTTCTCTATACTCCGTCCCAAATGAAAATGATTGGTCTGAAACTAGCAATGCTCTGCACTGGGTACAAGATAAAGCCCATTGACTTCCTATTTCCTCACTGAATATTTTGTTTGTACACCTCTGATCCCCACTGTACTCTATGCCTCTACTTAGATGGTTGAAACCTGACACTTAATCCAGCATTGCTCCAAATTGAATATGCAAATTACCTTGCTTTACATAGTTTAATGTCTGACCTTTCCTCAGAGGAGGTCAAGTACTGTTCCGTCTTAGTCTGTTCAGTGTTCCTTGGTACTGTAGGTGTGCAGGCTAGCACTAGCCCAGTGAAAAGGCCGTAGATGTAGAAAATAAATCTTTAAGAAATGTCTAGAATAGGAAAGTGTCTGGGGAGAACAAAACAACCAGTTATCACCAGTGTTGCTGTATTATTAAGTGCATTTGAAAACTGCACTTCTGTTACCCTGTTCTTATATATTATCTCTCACTGCCACCTTTAAATATTCAGTAAGTGTCAAGAGCTACTCAAGGCGAAGTGCCGCACTTTTCAAATTGTAATTTCCCAACCTGTCATTATCTGTCCGACACTTTACAGGCTTTTAAGCCATCAGGAGGTCCAAAACACTCCATTTCCAGTGAAATAGTCTCACATTTCCACAAAGTGTAGAAAACTTTTCTCTCCCAACTTTTCCCGGCCTTTCCTTTTCACCCACATAATTAGGGTGACCATGATGCCTCTTGTTGTTACCGCAGCATTCGCCTCAGCTGATTCTTTTTCTTTCTCAGTCTCCTTTTTAAATCATTTCCCCCTTCTCCTTCCCTATTGTACTAATCAAACAGGCCGAGCCGGTGGATGAGAGTTCAGTGAAGAAAATGATCCTGACCTTTGAGAAAAGGTCGTACAAAAATCAGGAATTGAGGATTAAGTTTCCAGACAACCCGGAGAAGTAAGTCCATTACTTGGCTGTTCACAATGTTGTGCTGTATTGGTTATATATGAGGATTTCATTAAAACTTATTTTAATAAATGACATGTGAATTAAGGATGTAATGTTTCTCCAAATCCAGGGTTCGGTTCAGACCTTGATTACTTTGTCCGTTCAGAAAATTACAAATTGAACACAAATGATCCATAAATATCAAAGACAGATTAAACTTTCACATTGTCCCTGAGCAAGGCAATACTTGCACATTGTTACAGACCTACAGTCTGTTCATGCCGGTCTGAATTTTCCTGAAAAGCACTGGGATGTTGAGTCTGTAGTTTAGCAATGGCTGAGTAGGCAGCATCACTAGACACGACTGCCGCAGCTGATGGTGGGATGTAAACAAAAACAGAAATGCAAGATGGAACTGTGTCACCAGACCTTAGGCATTTTTATCTCGGTCTGGGTCTCATTCTCAATTTCAAAACCGTTGCACCCAAATTTATTATTCATTTACTTACCAAAGCTTATTACAGTTTTTCTTTAATGCTTAAACACATTTTCTTGTAAATTTATACTGTGTGCCTCACCGAATTTATATGTATTAAAAAGACAGCAGTCAAGCACACATTACCTTACTGTACTTTGAGATTAATGATAACATGGAATGCTAACACGCTAACCAAAATGTCTTGTTCCTTAAACCAGGTTCATGGAGTCGGAGCTGGATCTGAACGACATTATCCAGGAGATGCACGTGATCGCCACAATGCCAGACCTTTACCACCTGCTGGTGGAGCTTAACGCCGTCCACTCACTGCTTGGCCTGCTCAGTCACGAAAACACTGATATCCTTTCACTTACAGAAAATACATCAATAGATTGGATCCATTCATCCTGTATATGGAATTTGGTACTGGTGATATTCTGTATGTTTCCTGTTCAAATCCCATTGTGCACCACATCTGCAGCTAGAAACGGCCCTCAACAAATTTGTATGCCTCCTCACCGGTGACAGTCGTGACCAGGGGCATTATGTTTTCAGGTTGTCCGTCTGTCCCATGTTTGTGGAGGAAGAGGAGAGCCACAGATGGAGTAGGGAGAACGTTTTGGAACTTTTGAGAGATGGATAATCACACTGTTGGATTTTGTGTTTTCTTGGGATTTGTTCACAAAAAGTAAAGAATATTGCCTGCCTTAATGTTTAATTATAATATTAACTTAGCACTTTCACTAAAACTATGTAATGCATCTGTAAATTGTGTAATACAATCTATTAAGAGTAGCTAAAAAGAGTGAACAGAGGAAACATTTCAATTTAGAATAAATGCATAAAACCTAAAAACAAACCTGAACAATAAGCAATACAATTAAAACACAAAAATCATTGAATAGGCCTTCACAGAAGACATTTTTGACTTGACTTTGTCACAGTAGGAAAAGCGCAGGTGTACATAATGAAATGAATGGTGGCTGAATTCCATTTAGGTACTTGATTTACGGCTCCAGGTACAGTGCATCTTGACTCTCCATCAAACTTTTGAATAGAACAGAGCCATCATGGGTGTTATTAGTTACACCACAGCTTTTTCTAGCCTGGCATCACCAGACTGAGTTGCAAATGTGTATTAGTCTGGTATCTCTATGGTACTCGTTTCGTTTTCTTCGACTGTTAGGGTACGGTCACACATGCAGGCGACAGACCAATGTCTGGCGAGGCGATATTTAGCGCTGGTCAAATTTGCTTTTCCACTGAAAGAGAATATTTTATTCGCCCCTTTGCTCAATGCTAATGTTTATCTTGTGCATGTGTGACCACACCTTTAGTGTGTCTTTGGTTGCACTAAGCGACACATACAAGTTGAAGCGGTGTTTGGTCCGTTTCGAAGCATGAAAGAAATTGCGGCCGGGTCACAAACTTTCTGAAATCACAGTTAAACAGTGAACTAAAAGACAAGAAATAGTCAAAATGTCCTGAGAGAAAGCCTATTGATTTCTTTGTCGTCTCTGGCACCGAGTCTCCAATTGAACTCTCTGTGTTCAAGATGCATTGTGGGTAATGTAGGTGACAGGTTTGACCAAGAAGAAGGATGCTGCATTTTTGAAACTGTCCATCATGAGTCTGAGGGCAGTGCTTTATACGTGGAGTACTCTTTAAAAAAACAAGTTTATTGTCCTTAGCCTGAACCACATGTGGCCATAGCAGTGGTGGACCTTCTGCAGGAGCTGACAGATATTGACACACTCCAGGAGAGTGAGGAGGGTGCTGAGGTTCTCATAGATGCTCTGGTGAGTTCAGGATTTCCACCATTCTCGGATGGTATTGATGAAGCAGCACTTTGTGGAGTCAATACTTAAGTTTCTGGACTTCTGGACATCCACACCAGCAGAGAGGGTTGGTCAATGTTATTAACGAATCAAAAACTTTGGGTGGCTTCAGAAAGACATGCACACATTTTGAATTGTTTGGACTACAAGCTGTTGCCATGGTGCTGCTTCAAACCAGTGCCTGTCTACATTTGATACATTGATTGATGCTACCTACTGTTTTTTTTCCTTTTGCAGATGAGATCACCAACAGATTATCAAATCAATAAAAAAACACACATTTGTTCAAGTTATAAAACAAACTGTTTAACTTTTGGAACATGTAATTCAACCGGAGCACACATCTGCAACTATATTTTGCTTTCTGTTATGGTTAAATTATTATTCTAACTCGATGGCATTCTTTTTTAGCTTTATGTCAGTATGAGTTGTTGTAGCAATGAAATCAATTTGAGAATTTGAATTTACTACATGACAAGAATGTGGTTAAGGGGGAAAAAAAATAAGTGTAATGTCAGCCATATAATTATAGCGTCTCGTCTCACACTTCTCTGTTACCCTCCAGCTGTGTCGTTTGGCATCAGCTCTATATTTAACACCTTCTCTCTCCATCTCTCCCTCCCTCTGCACATTTAGCCCTCTCTCCCTCATTTTGGTCGACGAGCCTGTCATGCTGTCTATGAACCAGGAAACAATTTTGATTCCCCATTATATGTGCTGACATTTAGAGTGACACAGACAAAGGTCAACCTACAATAATGTGCTGATATTCCTATAATGGGGGAAAGAGTGTGTCCCTGCCCCTTCACGGCTGTCACTGATACTTCATCAAATAACCCTTTGGCTTGAACATGCCAGGTTTTGTGCCAGGCGACATCCCACTTCTTCTCATCATGGTAGTTGTTTCTCGCTGCAATGAATAACCTGTTTCGTTTGATGTTTCATTGGACTTTGAGCAATGTAACTACGTATTTTACTCTTTTATTCAGTAGTTATGTGTAAAATACATTACAGTGAGGCTAGATAGAAATATTATGATCCCATAGCCGACACATTATTTAACCAGTAACCGCAATCAATAACCAATGTTTGGCCTCTTTTTAAGGCAGAGCAGAGTGTCTTCAGAGCTGAGGAAATTTCAGCCTTTTAGAGGCGACCTCATGGCCTGAATTATCCAACACAGAAAAGAGGAGGCGTAGTGTAGTGACAGTTGTTTGGCTCCAAACCACAACGCTCTTCTATTTGTCACCAGTTCCACAAACACTTTCACACACAGTTCTATCGTTGGAGTGTTTGACCTACATGTGCTTGAGGATGCAAACAAAACTCTGCATGTCACTAAATAGACAATCTGATATTGCAATGGCAATACACTTGCACATAATTAGATTTTTTTGTTTTTTTACAGCAAAGTACTATGTTGTTGGTTGTATTAATATGATGTAATGTTCTACTAAAAAGATGGAATAATGTCTTAAGGACATATCTCTCCTTAAGGAATCGCTGGCTGGATTGCTGGTTAGTCTGACAGGAACAGTTGTAGGGACAATTGGAGGAAATTCAATGACCCTAGCCAGAAATACCGTGTGTGTGTGTGTGTGTGTGTGTGTGTGTGTGTGTGTGTGTGTGTGTGTGTGTGTGTGTGTGTGTGTGTGTGTGTGTGTGTGTGTGTGTGTGTGTGTGTGTGTGTGTGTGTGTGTGTGTGTGTGTGTGTGTGTGTGTGTGTGTGTGTGTGTGTGTGTGTGTGTGTATGTGTGTGAGAATTGGCTTGTGATGTGATAGTGGGCGAGAGAGTAGCTCAGGCTGCTCTGCGGCCCTCACAGGATAAAAGCATTATATAAATGCAGTCCATTTACCATGCAATGGAGCGCCCATAAACTACACTCTTCTTTACAGCTGCTTCCAAGAGAAACTGATTCAGGGCAGCAAGGCTTGGTTGAATCCATTTCTCTCTCCTCTGTGCTGTAAGCTCCAGCTCCTCTGTCCTTGTTGCCAGAAGGCCAGGTGGTATCCTCGATAAGATGAATCAAAATGATCCACAACGGTCTCTGGTGGCTCATAAATCTGTGTCGACTGTCCGTCTTCTTTCATCTGTAATAGTACTTTTATCCAGCCACTCGGCACCCCCCCAAGCTATGTTTGGCTATGAGTCTTCAATCTCGACTTGACTGATAACACTCGGAATCTTCAGAGAAGCTCAGACAGCAAGCAAGTTTCTTATGGACAGGCTGAGGCTTAAAAGTGAACCTTCTCTCTTTCATCCTTGCTTCTGCATTTTTTTTTTATTCTTAATTAGTTTGTCAGTTTTCTTCTTAAACATCACATCATGTTGAAAATAAGCAGCAACCTCTGGGGCTAAGAAATGAATCCAACACTCTGCCAGAAAACTGCAGTTCCTCTAACAGCCACTTGAAAACTAGCCTCAGAGCTCATGTTTCATTTGGTCTGGCAGATACCTCTGGAAATCTCTCAGAATGGAGCTGCCCCGCCCCTCCCGGCACTACGTTGTTTCGTCGCTCTGATTGGTTGTAGGGCTTTCCTCGTTCCTGATAACTGTACAGGAGGAGAATTTTTATCAGAGACTCATCAGTTTAAATTATATTAAGGCTGCTTTGAGTGACAGGTGGCTGTAGTCACAGGAGACGATCATAGACTGTAGGCTTCATTTAGCCCGCTTCAACTCCAACCACGCTCCAATTCTTTGCCCAATTTTTGAATAAGCCCGGAGTTAGTTGGAGTTATGACACCGCCAAGATGGGGATGGAAGGAGCCACCAGGAGCCGCTCACTTTGTGCTTCAATTTGACTCTTCAGAAACCTATGGGTGACGTCACTAAGACTACATCTATACTTTAAACTACAAGATAAGGATTCAGTTGACAGACTTACAACACAGTGAGAAACGTCGAAAGTTTTGATAATTGAAAAGTGATCTTTTCTCTTCAAAATGAAAATGTGGTAAAAGGAGAGGGGGAAATATGTTTGAGTGTCCATTTCATTTAATACAAGAAGAACTCTGTAAGTGCAGAAATGTGTTACTGTTATTGAGTGTTATTGTCTTATTTGCTCACTGATCAAATTTATTTACATTATTTACAGGGTTTTCTGGCTCCCATGTTGGGTGATGAAGTGTTTCCTCCCTCAGAACCGTGACTTGAATTTGATCTTTCTGTGTCTGTAGTTGGAGGGTCAGGTGGTGGCCTTGCTGGTGCAAAATATGGAGCGGCTGGATGAACAGGTGAAGGAGGAGGCTGATGGCATCTATAACACACTGGGTAAGGCGATGCACATCAAAGCCTTAACAATTACGCTTCAGGCGTTTATCTTGACGCAGACTGTCATCAGAATAAACCAAAATCCACTTAGTTGTGATTTTATCCCCCCAAAATTGACATATACTGGATTTATAGTTGACATAATAAAAGCGACACTCCATAATGTCATTTCTAAGCAAAGTAGTTCTATATTTTACCCCTGTAACCAGGTTTTTTTAATCCAGGTTGGCTGGACTGGGATGCAGTAAAAGTTTTATGGACTGTGTGCAGTAAATTTTCGGCCTCAGGGCTCTCAGAGATATTAGCTTAATTTTTTTCCCTTCACTACCAAACATTGTCTTTGACCAGAACCTTAAGGGTGTAGGAGACCAGAGCTTTGTTAGCTGAAATAGATTTACTGAAATTAATTAGTAAAAGGACAGAGACAGAGCTACAGTCATTCGATGTCACCTGCCCAATGACCGCAAAAAACATCTGAATCAAACGGCTGAAAACTTGTTCATCATGTTTTGAACTGAGTCCTGGACCAGTTCAATTCACCAGCAGAGCAGGTGCCCAGAATGGAATACGGTGCTGTTTTGCTTACAGATACTGTTGCTGTCCTATTGAATACAGTATTTTATTTACGTTCTAGATACTATATACTGTTTCTCATTCCTCACTCATTACAGGGTTGAACATATACAGAGTATACAGAAGTTGGTTTTTCTTTTAGCATCACAGTAGTTCTGTGACAGTGTTTCCCTACATGCATCAGGCGGAGGTGGCCACTACTGTATCTTGATCACTGCTGCAGAATTCTTAATAATTTACGAATCCATTGTTATTTAAAAAATGTATTTTTTTTTTCGTAAAAAGAAGAGACGATGACAATGCATGTTGTTAATATTGCTGGCAATCACTGAATTTGCTGAATCTACTTTGTTGGTCTGGAAGCTGATCTATAATATATACACATAATAGGTATGGTAATGTACAATGGAGATGGAAATTAGAGAACAAATATTTAATACTTGATACTCTGACATATTGTTATGTTTTATTACCCAGAATTTGTAGAATGTCCACTGTGGCTATAACACTGCTATACTAGCATGTTCTTTTAATTTTTTTTAAACAACCAAGGCACTTCAACAAAAACCTTTATTTTGTGGAAAAGCAGTGAGCAAAATTAGAGAACAATAACCACTGTGTCAAAAGAGAAGAAAACAATTTTTTCTCAGTCCTATAGGATTCAAAATTGAACAGGAAGTGTAGAGGCCTTTACTTTGACTGACTTCAGCACATCTGCGCCCACAGGACATCACTAGTTTCTCACACTGCTCTGGTTTGATCTTGGTCCATTCTTCTTGCAGTCTTTTACCACAGTTCAGTAACTGTAGTGGGTTTCTTAGCCGTTAATTTGTTGCCAAGGATTTTCCAGAAGTCCTCCTCAACTTGGGTTTGACATTACACAGAGGTTTAAGACTAACTTTTTTTGTATTCTCGAAGCTTTATCAGCGTGTCCCCCCTTTCTGTGTCCTAGTGTCCTAGACTTTTTCAGTGACAGCAAAAGGAATATGCCGGTCTCTCATTTCAATGTTTAGGCAAAGAGGGAGAACTTTTAAAACTCCTTTTTTTAAACCCGAGGTGTGAATTCAAGTTCAGAATCTGTGTTTTTGGCATATATTTGACAGCATTAAAAAGTAGACACGAGGGCCAGTAGAGGGTTTGTGCCAGCAGATAGTTTGAGAAGTCATGGTCTCTGTATTTAGCCTCACATGAATCACACTTTTCTGCCTCTCAGCTCTTTCTGTGTTGAATGAGTCGACTGAGATGTTTTCTTCCTTTGTTGCCAAATTGAGGCTGAGTGTCAGGAGGGCTGTTTAGGTGTGTTTATTTGGCTTTGTGTGCGAGTGTGGGTTATACGGAGGGGGCAGTGTTTGTGTGTTTGTGTGTTGGTGCGTGTGTGTGTGCGTGCGTTTGTGCGTGCGTGCGCGTGTGTGTGTGTGATATCAAGGGAGCTTAAATAAGCCCTTTGTCTGCCTTGGCTGCTCTCTGCTCTGAGCCTGCTGTCCACCAGGACACTGTCTGTCTGCTCTGTTTGAATCACTGATAAAGGCCCCTCCTCTCTCTCCCTCAGCACCCTCTCCCTCCATCCTCTCCTCTGTTTCTTTCTCTCAACATTTCTCTATCATCTGCTGCCTCTGTCCAGATGTTGCTCTTTTGTTGTTCTTTTGTCTTACTTCCTTTTAATTCTCTCCCAACACTCTAATGTTTGTTTTGCTCTTGTTACATTCCCTTCCGATTCCTCATACCCCTCAGCTTTCAATCCCTCATCCTTGACTTGTCTTCCTAACCCTTCTGGTTATCCTCTCTGTATTTGCCTCCCCTGCTTCTCCCCCTAAGTTTTTCCTCTTCTGCTTTGTTTCTTCATCATCACCCAACTATCTTTCTCTCTCCGTGTTCCCTTCTGCTGCAGTCTGCTCTGATAGAGATATCATGTGGCAGCTTTCTAATATAGATAGATATTATTGGAAGTAGCTGGAACAGGACCCAGACAGACGAGCCCTCTCTAAAAGAATGACTGTTGTATTTCACAGTTATTTTCCTTCAAACTGTGTTTACATAGTATCTGTATATATTAACTTGTGACTGATAGAGGACTTTGATTAAAGTCTGTACTTGCTGAGTTAAACTACTAAAGATTCATAAGGAAGGGTGAGATTTGGGATAAGCCATATGTTCATATCAAAGGGGATTACTACACAGAACCTTTGAAAATTGAATTAGCAAAGGGCAGAGGTCTGCTTGTGCAGTTAAGAACTGGTACTTTACCACTGGCTACTGAGGTAGGCAGATTCAAAGGTGTCGCTGAAAAGCAGCATTTTGTAGTATCACTAGAGGATTCATTCAATTGAGAAAAATGCAGTCAAGTTTTAGTTGTGTGAAGGTAATATGTCGCATTTCCAGAAACTTTCCAGAAACTTTCCAGGTCAAGTTAAGCTGGGGTAATTTGAAAATATTCCAAATTGGAAATAAAATATGAATATTCTTAAAACAGAAATTGAATAATAATATATAACAACAACAATAATAATAATACTCGAAAATGTATTCCAGCTGATGGAGCCGATCCCAGCTGACATCGGGCATGAGCCGACGACCATTCACACTCACATTCACACTCACATTCACACCTACGGGCAATTTAGTCACCAATTAACCTGACACCTGCATGTCTTTGGACTGCGGGAGGAAACCGGAGAACCGAAGAAAACCCACGCAGATACAGGGAGAACATGCAAACTCTACACAGAAGGGCCCCAGCCGGGATTTAAACCAGGAACCCTCTTGCTGTGAGGCGACAGTGCTAACCACCACACTACCGTGCCGCCCCCCCTTGGTGTTTGTGAATGCACAAATTCCATGTTTTATGTCCAACACCTCAACTGATGGTATATGCTTATACCGATCCAATATTGGTGCTTGCTTTTCCCCAGATAGTGGAAACACTGCATTTTATAATGACAATGAGAAAGGGACTTTATTTAATAGGGATTAAATACTTAATGAGATCAGTATCTGTATTGACATCGATCCACCGTTTCAGATTGGTGCCTGATTTAGTTGATTTCTGTCAGGAAATTCCTGTTGTCAGCAACAGCGCCAGGTCCTGGAGCTGGTGGGTTTATATTAACCTGAGGATATTCTGGCAGGGCAATTTCCAAACTTAAAAAAGAATTATTCATTTTGATTTTTGATATTATGTCTTCCGCAGCTATCATAGAAAATATGGCGGAGTTTAGACCGGGTCTATGCACCGAGGCGGCTCAGCAGGGACTCATGCAGTGGCTGCTCAAGAGAATCAAGGTAAGAAAGTGGCAGAGCATTGCAAAAAGTTATTTAGCAACGATTCATAGATTGACAGAAAATTAATCTGCACTATATTCTGTTAATTGTTTTAAGTCATTTAAGTAAATCATCCAAATATTATCTGATTTTGCCTTTTCTCAACATTAAATGAAATGCTCGGACCAAACTTGTCAAGAGAAAGATTTCTTGACATCACCTCAGGTTGTTGTGGCTAAATGTGCATCTGTAACTGTTTTATGATGTCAAATTGAGAGAAAAAATACATATTTTGTTGTAGAGTATGGGGATTTTGTAATACTTTGGAGAATAGACTTTCTCAAGAAGAGTGGTAATTGGAATTTGGTTTCTCTCCCTCTCAGACTAAGATGCCGTTTGATGCTAACAAGCTGTACTGCAGTGAAATCCTGGCTATCTTGCTGCAAAACAATGACAGTAAGTGTGTCTCACCAAATGCTTTGTGTTAGTTTATCTTCCACCTTCCGGCTTTCTCAAACAGACACTTTTCTTTTCCCTTTCTTGGTCTTAAGTTCTTCATTTCCTCTATTATTTATTTTCCTTTCCTTCTTTCCTTTGTTAACCAGCTTGGATTATTCTTATTCAGCCTTTCTACTTTCTTTTCTTCCCTTCTTTCCTTCTCTCTTTTATTTTTGCGTCCACTTTCTGTTACCACTCCTGGCACTGAATCTCATTTCCATTGCCCATCCTGTCTCCTCCTTAGTCCTTTCTTCCCTCTTTTCTTTCCGTCATTTTCCTCCATCACTCTCATTGATTTCATGTTACCGTTCATGTTTCCATTCGTCTTCTTTCCATCCTTACACTCTTCTTTCTCCCACTCCCTTTTCAGTCTTTTTCTCAATTCTTTTCTTCCTCTCTCCTTGTTTATTTACTGTCTTCTCCACCCTTCACCTCCTTCCCCCAATCCCCCGTAAAGCCTCAGATAGCCACAGGACTAGCAGGTCCTTGGATGGTTTCTCATTAATGGTACAAGCCATATTGATATTCAGTGGGAGTCGTGTCTCATTTTACACTCATTCTCCTCCTCCTCCTCCTCCTCCTCCTCCTCCTCCTGATCAGTGCTGCCTTTATTCATCCTCTCCGTCCTGTCCTTCAAATACAGAATAAAATGTTATTTTTCACAAAGGCAACATGCTCTCATGAATAATTTTACCTTTTATAAGACTAAGGCAAATCACACGACTACTATTAGGGAAAAGATAATTTGGGAAAATCCTTGATGTGCTAATTTGAATTCCTTCAGTTGTAAAACCTTGCTCTGTAGGGGTTTATATGTGAAAAGACTTGCTGCTGCAAAGAAGAACATCATCTCATTGCTACTCATTAATTATCCCCGTAGATTTACTGTATTTTTCAAATGAAATCTACTGTTAGATATGCACACCTTTCTGCCTGGAGGAAGTAACGAAAGCAAAGCACAAAAATATTGTTGGTAAACATTGGCCTTTGCATGCCACTTCCTGATTTACAGGATTTCTGAGTGTTGACATTTCAAAATTCAAGACATTTGGTCCGCACTGCCATTCCAGGCCAATAAGAACTAGAATTGTATTGTTTCACTGTAAAAAAACAATAAAATATTTTAATACTCAAGCCTAGATGGAATAACTTGTGTGGATATATTTTTCAGTGCCCTCATTTCCACTCATTCTCTCTCTGGAGGTCCCTTGCAGCCAGTGTGTTGTGCGTGTTTGTGCTCACTGTATGCCTTTGCAACACTCCCTCCCTCTCCCTTCTTTTTCTATTTTGCCTTCCTTCATATATCCACTTAAACCTTTTTTTCTCAGCTGTTCAGTCATCCCTTCCCTAAATATCTGTTTTTTGCAACCACCTCAATTTAATCTACCTGTTGTCCTGTTACTCCATGTTTATCGCTTATTCTTTCTCCCTCTGTTTTCTTTCTTCTCTTCTCCACAGATACCAGAGAATTATTGGGGGAGATGGATGGCATTGATGTGTTACTGCAGCAACTATCTGTAAGATTTTGCATTTATTCTCTATTTTTTTGTTCCCTGTACCACTTCACTTCTGATTTACCTGTCATTCATTTGAGCCTCACAGGGGTAAAGCTCAGGCATTTATCAAACATGAGCATTAGACCCAAGATTTAACATGAGCAGTATACTGCATGGTGGTGATTTTCCCACCCTGTTTCTTTATTTTCTCTTAGTTATAGTACAAACCTGGCAAATATGTCTGTAATGCTTGACGTCTTCTTTCTCATCATTAAAGTAGCTCATATCGCCCACATCCCCTAACTACTCTTAATGAACCATTTAATAAGCGGTTGCTGTGTTTCAAAGAATTTCCTTCTTTAGAAAAAGCAACATGTCTGCCTTTCTTAATGCTTCATTCATCGGTGCTTTCTCCTCCTGTCTTCTCTCTCAGGTGTTCAAACGACACAACCCGTCCACAGCCGAGGAGCAGGAGATGATGGAAAACCTCTTTGACGCTCTGTGTTCCTGCCTCATGCTGCCAGCCAATCGGGACCGCTTCCTAAGAGGGGAAGGGCTCCAGCTAATGAATCTCATGCTAAGGTGAGGCTGCAGTTAACTGTGAGAAATACCAGCAGTGGTGCTATCTCCTTATATGGAAGTGATGAGAGTCTTTCCTTCCACAAACATTTGCAAAGCTGATTTCTTTTATATATATTGAATTGTGCATTGTTTACATCTGAGTTGCTAGCTTGCAAACTTCTTCTTCCTTCCTTTTTATGACGCATTTTGATATTTACACACCTTTACACGTTACTACACGTGATCAGTAGATTAGGGTAAAAGTGGCTGTAGTCTGTTATATTGCGTGGCCCACATGTAATGTTCTAACAAGTATATCCCCATATTTTTGGTATCATGCAAGGCACACTCATACTCCAGAACATTGCTCAATAGCACCACTAGCAGTCAAAAGCTCCATGGGGTGTATTTAAAGTAGAAATATATAGGATCCCCTGCTGTAGAAAAGACAACCGGATACAGACTCCTTCAAAGCTAATGTTACCACCAACACAGGCACATGCATTTGATTCCAATCAAACGTCTCAATAACATATTTTCTGTGAGTTGATTTTCAAACGAACAAGTAGATCAATGCAGTTTAGCTGGTGAACTGATCAACTGGATTTAACAATCTTTTTCATATAAGGATACGGTTAGCGCCAAGGCTAAAATTACCGCTAGCGGCCTGCCTACTGTCCAAAGCAAGAAACAACTGTAAGAATCCTTCACCGGTTCAAATCCTACATATGGACCGAGTATGGAGGTGGACTGGTAGCTTTAGAGGTCTCAGTTCGCCTCCTGGACACTGCTGAAGTGCCCTTGAGCAAGGAACTGAGCTCCCAATTGCTCGGGGCTCCTTTCCACAGCCGCCTGACTTGACATTTTTCCATTTTTTTAGTATATGTTTATAAGAATTTCAGATTTAACTCAGATGAGGTTTTGTCACATTGGGCTGATTTCCTGTTTTCAGTAGGTGGTGCTATAACTATGACTCAATACCCATTAAAGGAACTTTATCCTAACCATGGCTTGCGTTTGGGGACGCTATAGAACCCGCTAACAGCACCAGAGCCCGCTCACTGTAGGACTTTTTCCGTTTGCTTTCTGGGTACAGTTCAGACCATGTTTCAGACTACGAAGTGTTATTATGTTATGACCTTCATAGGTAGGCGCAATTAAAGAGTTTCCCTCCTTTCTCTGTACTGTACTGATTCTTTGTTTATAACCCAGTAGTTTTAACTTTGTCACTATCCTTGCTGGACCAATAATCCCAGGCTACTGTTACAGTTATTGAATCACTGCTTAACAATTACTGGTGCTAAAATGGGCTACTCTGTAAACACTAATAACAACTGTTAGATGTTAAAACATGCAGAGACAATTGCAGGCTGTTTTGTTAATATTTAAAAAGCCATAATTTTGGCAGAGTTGAGTCGGAGATGCAAAAAAAATATTTCTTGCATAACTGCAGTTAATTGGTGTCATCAGTGTCACTAAATAGGTTTGTTTTTGCAAATTCTTCACACAATTGCCAGAAAAACAAATGCATTATGTCGAAAGTACGTTCCTGGTTTAATGTCAACCTACTAAAATAAATTGCTCCCGTAGAGTAGAATTTACATCAAATGTAAATAATTACTTCTGTGAGTGCAATAACAATATATTTAAAAGGAGAATATACAGTGTCGAGCAAAGCACTGAACATCTCTTGATATACAACGTGGTCTTTTTCCTTCCGTGCTTTTTGTACTGTGAACATTTTAACACAAATAGCATAAGAGATGTGAAGTACTGAACTGAAAAGCATGTCTCCTCCATTACTCCATTGCCGGGTGAGACTGCTGATCCAATCAATCAACAATTGGTGGAGCGCAGAGAAGCAGAGATGTGACCTTAAAGAGTTTTAAAGACACATTACATGCATTTATGAAATCGTCGCAGAATCTGCACCCCTGTGCTGATAATCACATCATTGGACACGTTGATTTAAGGTTTGGATCAATATCCCATTATTCGATGCAAAAGCCCTTTTCTGGTAAATGCCACGCCAGGGAAACGGAGGAAGAAGACGACAGAATGGGATGAGGAGAAACCGCAAGTCACTATATGGCTTCTGGAAAACAATTGTGAATATTTAGGAATGCAAGATAATTTTATTTCTGATCCCTTTCATTCTGCCCAATACCTACAGTGCACAGTATTTTAAAAGCTCATGTTCTTGTTTGAAATAAGATGTTCTTTGGTAATATGGCTGTCCAAAAACCACCCTTTGATCTTCAGAGTGCATTGGTATTAGGCACATCTGTTCACTGTGTTTTCTTCTTTAAATCGCCTAAAACAACACCAGGCTGCTACAGTATTCCCACACAGACCTCTACACACACTTGGTGAAAACTCTACTCCAGACGCCAGACGTTTCTCCATTTTTGGCTGAGATGGACAGCACAGTGCTGCTGTGTTTCTCTGTTTACTCTATAAATTAGCAGCCGGCAGACTTCCTCTGCTCAGAACAGCACTGTGAATTTTAGGATTGTAATCCAACAAAGAAAATCATGGTCGACTGACATTCTTCCTTCCTAACCACGACTGTTGTTCAAAACGACACTTTACTCAACAATACCATTTTACGTGCATAGCCATGGCCAATATTTCCCAACGTCAACAACTCCTGCTCTCTTCACACATGCGCAGTAGCTAACATGCAATCTAGCAATCTTCCCTTGTTTCTTTAAAGTCATAATCCATAAGAATTGAGATGTCTTGTTTCTAGCAGCCTCTTTGGAGGTAAGATGTATCTGTGGGCAAGCCTGTTCTTTCCGAGCCCTCCATCTTGTCAAGTTTATGGTCACTGTGTGTGTTGACTTTTTTTTTTTTTTGCTCTTTTGTAAACTTTAGTGACACATGTTCACCTCTCTACTTCCACTCTATCCAGTATATGTTACGCTCTTAAATCCATACACTGGGGTCCACACAGATGGATTGGATACTTTTAATGTACGTACCTTGTTGTGCTTGTATGTTATCCTCAAGGGAATTAACCCGCATTCCAATGCAGCTGAATCTGTTGCGTTCTTCACATCCAACTTGAAAGGCAGCTTTTAATTGAGGGATGACAGCTGTTGAGAACCGTCTGTACCACCCCAGATACAGTCGTCAACATGAGATGCAAGGACCCCCATCACCTTACAGGAATCATCCAGTAGAATACTGCTGGATCGAGCTTTAACACAGTGGCTCCTAACTGCTGCAAAATGTCTTTCACTCTTTTATACCAGTACAAAGAAGCATCTGTTAGGCGGTAAAACCACCTTTTCAACTTCCATACAGTTCCTTTGCACTGTACTTCTTGGGTTGGGCGAATATACACATTGCGGGTTAACTCTTTAAAGGCTGTTTTGATGTCAGTGGAGTTCAGCTGCCATTTATTTTGACATATCACAGCCACGATCATTTTGAAAGACTCTGAAGCACAAACTCTGAGTCTTTAGGAAGTTCTTGAGTGTTTATCTCTTCAAAGCCTCTCGCAAATAGTCTAGCTTCAGGTGCGGCGCCTACAGTTCTGTCCTTTAGTGTACACACACACACACCTAAGATGCATTTCTGACATTCATCTTTTACCTCTTCAAATACATAATTTCAGGGGTGCAATTTTAGGGGTGCAACCAGATATTTTAGGAGCGCAACAAAAAACTTTTAGGGGCACACACCGTAAATCAATAATTGATGCAGAAATGACAATGTGCGGTTTCAAATTCAGTGTCACATTTTTATTGTGCTCTTTTGAAGTTGCAACATAGAAGATAAACCCCCAGCATCATCACTGTCATGACGGTATGTTATTAAAAAATATACCATACATTCAGAATAAGGGGTGTAATGAGACAATACACGATACTGTCCACGAGAACGAGACACAATTTTAACAGTATTTTATGATTCAGAATTTTCTTTATGGGCGGTTGGTTTTAGCAGAGCACTGTGGTGGTGCTACAGGTGGCTTTGCATATTACTTGTGTTAGCCACAGTGTAGCAAACGGTCGTGGATGACCACACCTGGACCTTTCCACTCATTACAATCAACCTCTTGATTGTTGCGTTTCACATCTGTCATCAATGGGCTGCATGTAATGCTGTGATGTGCTGGGCTATCCAGGTACTCGCACTGGTTTCCAGAGCTGAAGGCTTATCATTGAGGATCAATGGCAGGTTTGGGTTTTGCCGGAACAATAGCCGGTAGGGGCTGTGACCATGTACATTATGCATAAAGTTTTTTTGCAGTCAATGCTCAGTCCAAGGCTGTCTTCCAGTCACATTGGTTGTCTCTCTTCACCTTCATCAGAATGTTTGGTTTGATTGTGCCTTTCCAGAAGGCTGTATGCTGCAGTGATTTTAACTTCAATATTACATTTTCCAGCCATGTCTCTGACTTCTGCGTTATTAAATTCACCCCCAAGTCCACAGCTACAGTTTCATTGTAAGTTGAAGCCATTGGCAAACCCACCACCAGCTTGCGTTTTGGTGCGCTGCATGTTTCACATTTTTTCACACCGTCCTTGAGAATTGTGTTGCTTTCATCATCATCATGATCTGAGCACGCCAGTAGTTATTGTAGTTCGTCAACTGAGGCATGTCCGGATTGTCTCTGTAGTTTTAACAGTACTGTCTTTTTTTCCTCTGTTGTCATGTTTTCTGTCACAGCGAGAATTTCATCCTTGTCGTTTGGCGTCTCGCTTTCATCTGGGCCACTATCATCTCTCAAGTTGACACAATAATGTCCTTAAGATGTCAGTTCAAGCTTCACAGGTTTTGTCCAAAACTGCAATTTCTCTTTTCAACAAAGTCTTGTTTAAAAGCGTCGGCATTTCTGTAGGGACATCTTCTGTTTCTATTTTGCATTAGGTCTGTCCTATCTTGGCTGGAAAAATCACCTTGTTGAGTGAATTACTTTCCCATCACCAAATTCGAAAGGTCGTGCACTCTATTTGTTATCAATTTTTAGTAGCTCACTCTGTGGCAGTTCACTTATAAAAGCATCCCACTTTTCCCCACACAAAGTTCTTGTGCAGGCTGTAACAACAAGGGCTGATCCCAAAGCTTCCACCATGAAGATTGCTTTGTCAGATAAAGAGTTGATTGAAAACAAAGTAATGTTGCATTCTTCAATTATATTTTTCAAGTCCCTCATCCTTTGTTAGTTTTACATGTTCCTGTTTTATTTAGCAGGTTTGATCCCGGAAACGCCATTTGAGATTGTTGCCACTTTGAACTACTCCCGCTTGCCTGTGTATCCTGTGTAGTAGGTAGCCTTACTAGTATCTCCACTCATCTGCAGTGCACTGCCGTCCATCTGTGGTGGATTAACGTTATCGCCAAAATTCTTTCGAAAGGCTGATTTCATGTTAATAAATGAGACGCTGGGGCAAACTGTAAGCGCGACACTGAGTCCCACAGTGTCCAATAGCTTGAAAGCTAACACAGCATCTGGCAGATCCATTTTGAACTTGAACTTGAAATTAAGTCGCCTGCAGAAATTTCCAATCACTGTCCAAATTTCTACCTAATTTTTCCAGCTTTCGTAAGACTCCTTGCCAAACGGTGATGGAACTTTGAATTTCCCAGCAGCGGCCATCCTCTGCTACCAATTTTGGTTCAATAAGTTACTCAACAATAGCATTTTACATGCATAACCATGGCTATCACCATGACAAAAATTCCCCGCTCACTCCATGCATGCCCAGTAGCTTACAGGCAACTTAACATTACCTACTCTCAACCAATATATTGGTCAATGGGGAAAAACCAACTGCACGTTCTCTCTAGATGACCTGAATGGTCGAGAGCACTCTACCTGATTTTCAGGAGAGTACTGCCGCCTGACATTTTTAGCTGGAATAAAATGCTTAACTGGACACACAACCTTATGAAAGTAACACCAGCGATTATCCCAACATTCAAAATATGCTTGGACAGGAGCAAAACAAACAAACAACGACCAACTGACCAGAAAGGGGTCAGCCTTTGTGAATTTCAGCCTGGATCCTGCTGTTGTTAAAACAGAGCAGTTAATGAGAGCAACAGGTCAAACTGCTGAGATGCTCCTGCAGCTCCCTGCTGTGCACCCATTCAAAGTGTGAGATGGGAATATACATTATAGCAAAAACAGTAAAGACTCTCACTGAGCTGGAATGGAAACACTGCTGCAACACATACTGTATCTTTCAGTTTAATTGAAGACATTATTTTTTAAGGGTTCTGTAAATTCTACAGTTTTGAAAATATAAAATGCATATCTGAATCTCAAAATTGAAAACAGAATACCTACCCAACCAAAAAATATCCAAACAGTCAGGTATTCGGGTCCAGCCCTAAATGGCAAGCACATTATAGGAAATTATTTATAGTTCAGTGTTGGATTCCACCTGTTGATACCACCATCGTGACACTAGATGGATGTATCTTTCATGATTAGGCCATTATCATGCCTTAGCCATATACACATAAGGAATCATTAATAGTCTTTCATTCACCTTTTTAATATAAAGCGATGATGGGGAAAGTTTGCCTTTTCTACTACTTCCTGGGAGTTAACATGCCAGTTTTCAAACAATTGTTTTCATTTTGCTTTGTGATAGAAAGAAATCAACATAACTTAACATCGTTAGTTGTTGATGTTGTTTTCTCTATCTCCAATCACCACTGCCATCAGAGATAGAGGAGACACAAGCAGCCCAAGATGACCAATCATAATTGCTTTGCCAGCATTTAGGTGGCTGCTGTACCCCTTACATTTAATTGCATTTTTGGAGCTTGACCCGTACCAGAGAATAAAAGTCCGGCTATTGATTTCGACCCTTCTTTTTAAAAATATTTCTTTTCACCTAATCGTCCGTCTTTTGACCTCTGTCCCTTTAACTTCACACATCAATATCCTTCATTATGACTTTTAGCTTGTTCAACTTCATTCTCTTGCTTCCTAATAGAGCTGCCTGTAACCACTATTTTCCTATCGATTTATCTAGACTTTAGACTTCAGAATTTATTGTCCCAGAGGAGAAATTCTTTTCCACTACACAGTACAGTATATGGGCGGCACGCCAACAGTTAATACACATATGGACAAACATAACAGCATAACATGTAAGCAGATATATGGCAGAGTGAGGCTGTAGAGTTTTTTTTATCTTTTGTTGAGGGCTGCTATGGCTGTAGGCACCAGGCTTTTGCCATTGTCGATGCGATGTGTGAGATGGCCTTGAGATTGAGCTCTGACAGTGTGGGTGTTAAGAGTCTAATTAATTTGGCAGCTATAATTGTGACACATGTGAGTTTGACCCAGTTTTTGACAGTCATCATTTTTGAAAGAAGCAGGAGGAACAGTAGAGCAGGATAGGCTGGACAATACTCTGTTATAACAGAGTCATTTAAGTTTACGGATGGCATCTATCGAGTCTTTTATCGATTAGCTGTTTAATCTAAACAATTTTCCCCCAAAAATCTATTGTTTGACTATATAATTTATGTTCATATTATTTTGACAAACTGTATGTCGTAGGATAATGCAGCAGAAAGCAAAATGTAATCAAATGTTTACAAACTGTATGTTGGAACTAACAACATGATAAAAAAGAAACAAGCTAAGATGACAACAAGAAGGCTTATTATTTCATTCTTTTGGTAACCCAGACCTTACCCATTCTACCACCAGCCCCACCCTCTTCTCAAATGTTACAATCTAAAGTTTTTTTTTAACATTAGGGCTAACATTACCGCTAGCAGGCTGGCTACTGTCTAACGCAAGAAACAACTGCAAGAATGCTCGCAGCAGCAGACGTCTGTGCCAGTCTGTGTATTTTACCACTTTCAGAGGATATTAATGATCGTGTGAAACTCTTAACAACTGCGCTCACCAGCTCCGCTGCCGCATGATGAATATAAGATAGAAACACAGATAATAATGTATTAAAGCTCTTTAGAAAAAGTAAAAAACGATGCAACAATTCAAAATTTTGATGTTGACACATTTTCAGTGTCAAAGTCATCGATTGTGACGACTAATCGCAGCAGTCCTACTTTCTAACCAAGACACAACGCAGCTGCAAAATAAATAAAAACGAGAGAGCAACAGGACACACAAAAAAATCATCTCCACTCACTGTGACATATTTATTGGTTTTCCATCAAAAACTCTATTTCATTTCGGCCAGGCCCCTTCAGCCTTGTGCTACATACAGATTTCACACCTGGTGTCCTGAGGAATTCCATGCACAGCTAAATGTTTGTCAGACAAGACACCTCCTCCTAAATCTGTTATTTACTGCAGCCATTTTCACAGACACATGTGAACCATATACTATTGAGTATATAGCACCAGTGGTTATATCTGATCACGTCTGAGAATGATTTTGACCACGACATTCAGCACATAATAAGGAACTTTTCAGCAAGGGTGCACACTGAATTTGAGTCCAATCAAAAACCTGCTGCTGTCATGCTAGCACCCACTACACATCAGTTCACAACACCAGAATGTTGAGTTAAGTCTCCTGTCTCCCAGCTGAATTGCCTAGTTTCCCTTCAGAAGGTACACTGTGTATCGCTCCCCTCTGGCCTCTCCAGCCGTCAATCATATATAATGTGTCTGTCTGGAGAACCAGACTCAACTGCCTGAAATATGTGTCCCTCCTCTGAGATAAACACTGTCATCTGTCATTGGTGGGAATGGAGGAAGTGACATTGTGACAGACAGCTACATTTCCCTAGAGCTGGCGTGGGGTGGGGGCTGTAGACAGAGCATGAAACGGTTGGTTCACCTTATCGTACAAATGCTTTGATGACGGAAAACAGATGAATATAACTATAATTCATTTGTTCAGCAGAACACAATTGATATTCTATTGTGGCAGTTTATAGTCTGACTGTAGGGCTGGGCGATAATTCAATATGATTATTAATCGTCTTTCAATAGAAACTTAACTGCATTTTATTTATTTATTGAACCTTGTTTTGCGTACGGATAAATAGATACAGACATTTTATATTTTACTCTGTTTTTAGTATCTTGAACCAGATGCAACGGATTTTCGTTCCTACTATTTGCCTGTCTGGTATTGAGTTTGAATGACTATAAAGAACCTTTTTTCATTCATTCATCTTCAACCGCTTGTCCCTGTCGGGGTCGCGGGGGGGCTGGAGCCCAGCTGACATAGGGGCGTGAGGCGGAGTACACCCTGGACAGGACGTCAGTTTATTGCAGGGCACATAGAGACAAAAAGAGACCTACACACCTACAGGCGATTTAGAGTCATCAATTAACCCAACACGAATATGTCTTTGGACTGTGGGAGGAAACCGGAGAACTCGGAGAAAACCCACGCAGACACGGGGAGAACATGCAAAATCCACAACACAGGATAGAAGATTTTGGCCAGTTCTATTTCAGACTATCCCTGACTCATTTGTTTGCTACCTTGAAAACAGGTTTTTAGAATTAACATAGAAACATTTGCTCATTTTCTCTAATTTATCAAATCAAATTTTCTTTGCTGACTCTGATGGGCTGACAGGCTCAACTCAAACAAATATAAAATAACTACTTTGTGTGAGTGGAGACGTGAGTATTCAACAGAATTCTATTTAATTTTTAGTGAGCTGGGTATCGAGGACATTTCTCTGAACTAACCTGTGATGTTTATTTGTATGAGTGTTCAGAATCTCATTCACCAAACTCTCTTAACTTCACAAACTTGTCGAAACTGCACAATTCAACGTGATGAATGCCACCTGTTCATGAGCAGGTGGGCTCTTGTGAAATTTCATTAGGAGCCTAACCGATGCGCCTAAATTGCTACATAAGATACATTTGCAAAAAAGGTACCAGAGATTTTAAAAAAGAACTCACTCTGCAGGCTAAGACATTGGCAGATAGAAACATAACAAACGTAGCAGTGTCAGTGGTATTCAGGGACCTAAAACAACTTGAGAACTTTTGTACTACAGCTGCCAGCAACGTGCCATCAGAGCAGTTCCACACTAGGACAGAAAGGGTGAATCATTTGACTGGTAGATGCTTAAAACATCTTGCTTGGACAAAACTGCCCATGACTTAAATGGTAGGTGGCACAGGGGGTGACAGTCACGCAGATACTAGACGAGGACAGTAGGTGATGGTAAACTAATGATTTTTTCTAACAGTGACCTGCATAAATACCCCGAGGTAACTGTTTGGGTACTGTAAGAGTGTTGTCCTCACACTTTTCCCATTTTTCCCCCTGTGGCGACAGGCACCACCCAAGAGAACACTTGGTTTTTTAGCGTGTGTTTTGTGTTTGCTTCACACATTATTTCGAGTACTATGGTAAAAATGTTGGGCCAATTTCAGTATTTAGGATATGTTATACTAGGCTGAAATAATGTTTTTAAATAATACATAGAAGTAATGTTGTATTTCCACTCAAACACAAAGTTTTATGGCAGCTGGTACCCTTTCAGGGCATTTCATTGGAAAAATATGCATGTTCTTTATATCTATTTAAACAACTCTGACTGCAGCATTGTTCCCTCTATCTACTGCAGAGAAAAGAAGATGTCTCGAACCAGTGCCATGAAGGTCCTGGACCATGGGATGATCGGACCAGAGGGAGCAGATAACTGTCATAAGTTTGTGGACATCCTGGGCTTGCGAACCATCTTTCCACTTTTCATGAAAACTCCCAAGAAGATGAAGAAAACTGGTGCTTCAGAGAAGGAGCACGAAGGTCAGTCACTAATTAGAACAAGAAAACCACACATAATTTTCCCATGAAGGCTGCAATCAGCTGCTGTCAACTGGTGTGACCTGTAGGGCCACGCATTGAAAGCTGTGGTCTATCATTATTGCACTATTTTTCGATGAAATGTAATCAGCAACAAAGGAAATGTCACAAGAAACTGGTAAAGGAAACAAACCAATGGAAACCACATCACAGGGGTCAAAGGATCCCAGTCGTCTGACACATTTGAGATCGATGTCTTCCACACATACATGAAACAAGCATGAATTCACAATAGCTGTGACCTAGTATGTGCACTCAACACTCACTATCACTTGACCTCCATTCCAAAGTAGTTTGGCCCCTCTAGAGCGAAAACTGTTGTCGCTAAAGGGCGGGAAAGTGTTGGTGGACAGACAGAGGGAGCTGTAGAGCTGCAGGTCGCAGCTAAAAGGCAAGGCAAGGCAAGGCAGCTTTATTTGTATAGCACTTTTCATACACAAGGCAGACTCAAAGTGCTTCACAGCACAACATGTCATGAATTCAAATGCATTACAGAAAGACAAAGAGAATAAAAACATAGACAATAAACAGTGCGGACGTTAAAAGTGCGAAGATTAGTTTTAGTTTTCAAAGTGGTCAGAGTGGGTGAAAGTCTCAAATCTTCAGGAAGTTTATTCCAGCTGTTTGTTGCATAATGACTGAAAGATGCTTTCCCTTGATTTGAGTTTACTCTCCAGGAGGCCAGTGGTCTGGTAATCAGGTTTTATTTGCAGAATTCCCACATTCCCTGGGAAATCTGGATTGCAGACTTCCCTGATCCTTTCCCACCTTTGTATTGAAACTGTTACACAATAATTTCCCTCGGGATAAATAAAGCTTCTTGAATCTTGAATCTTGAATCTAGTTCAAGCTCTACAAATGGCAGAAAAATCAGAAACGTTACTGGAAAATCATTTTCATATTTTACCGCCTCCGTGCCAGCGATGTTGTTTTAGTTGTCCGTCCGTCCATCCCATTTTTGTGGACGCAATATCGCATCAACCCCTGAGGGATTTTCTTCAACTGTGGAGGTCAAAGGTCAAGGTCACTGAAATAACTAAGTGTATTTTTGGCTGTAACTCAAGAATGCCTACGCTAATCATGACATTTCACACAGTGATGACATTTTCCTATCCAAAATGTCAACTTCCCTGTGACACCATGATGTCCCTGTCCATTATTCATCGCCATAACTCAGGAACAGGCGGGGGAGACATTTGGTCGATACTGAATTGTTGACACTAATCTTGAAACTGGTGATTATTTAGATCTGTGCTGCCGGGTTGAAGATGTGTGTGAAGCCCCTACGTTTTGCCAAAAAATACACTTCATACCTTTTTATTAAAATTCTTCCAAATCTTCACTACATGTTTTATGCAAGTTTGCAGTTTTGGATGTTGTGCAACTTCACTGTTTATACAACCACAAGGCAATAATTCTTGTTTCTTTTAATGAGAAGTGAAATTTTGGAACAGGCTATGTTCAGGATCAAAAGTGTTACAGATGGTGGATTGTGACTGGGAGCATTTTAAGTTGTCAGCATTGATTTAATTGTAAAATGCATACATGCCATTCAAAGTTTTCAGCTATTCTATGTGCTCTGGCCTCCTGGCAAATTTGCTTGCAGACAGTAACATTTCCATATTTGATATCCCAGAAAAATCTGTTTATAGTCATTATTACAATTAATACAATTAGTTTTAAGTTTTCCAAATATATATAGATTTAACTCAAATCAGCACAAATTGCATTAGCATTCATTTAAAAGTGTGTAACATGTTATTGAAACTTTATCATGTGAATATGACAATCCCCGAGGTATTGATGGTGTAGATTTTTTGTTATTTGTCGAGTAAAGAAATCTTAGCTGACTGCACTGATGTTAAGTGATTGCACTAATCACGATGGTTTAATTTCTCCTGCTTCTAGTTCTCTGCAACGTTCGGACACACCCATTTCCTGCAGGCCCACTCGATCCTTATCTACTCATGTATCACGGTTTGCTGCCTCTTCGGCCTGTCAGTTTACACTATCAATCCAATCTTGATTGATTTTCCTGCCTGCGCTCTCGAACCTCTCTTGTCTCTGAGTGAGAGATAGGAAGTACAAACAATAGCCAGAGAGCGAAGAAGATAGGATGTCCATGTGATATAGGATGAGAGAATAAAACCGAGAAGAGGCTGAAAGAAAAAGAGCTAGAAACCCTGTCCATCTCTCTGCTCTTTGTTTGATTACCTCTCTCTCTCTCTCTCTCTCTCTCTCTCTCTCTCTCTCTCTCTCTCTCTCTCTCTCTCTCTCTCTCTCTCTCTCTCTCTCTCTCTCTCTCTCTCTCCCTCTCTCTGTATTAATTAAGTTTGATTCAGCCAGTTGGGCTTCCCAGTCCTGCAGAGGAGAACAAATTGTCTTCTATTGTGTCCCGGCCCACCCAGGGACTGGGTGAATTAACCTTTGACCTCCTGGAGCAGCATGAGGAAGAGTAAGGAAGATAACCCGTCCTCACAGTTAAACCTTCTCCCCCTGTGTGTTGAAGCCTCTGGCAAGGCAGCAAGGCAGACACACACTTTAAAGACAGGCTTTCAAAAGAGATGTGGAAATCCACCCTAAGGGCTCTTTCTCCCTGTGAGGTTTGGCAGGTGTGGTCTAGATCTGTGTGTATTACCAAACCAAAACTGTATCTTGAGAGCAAAAGTATAATGATGTATGGAGGTTTTTTTGGAGAAGGGAAAATCGGTATGGTACTGGCCTCAGCTGGTGGCCAAATGGTAAAGGTAATTTAAGATACTGCAAAGTCAACTATGTAAACTTAACAGTAACTTTCATGTAAATATAGACTATTCTTTACCAGCTAATATGATCTTGTAGAACCCACTGTATTACAAGTTAAAATATTGCAATCAAATGCTTTTGGTTATATGTGATTTAGACCTCTATAATATAACAAAATACATCCCAGTTTAAATAGATTTCTAAGAGTTGTGTTACCTGAAAGTCATTAAGCCAGGCTTTCGAAGACAACTGCTCCAACAATTCACAAGTATCTGTTCTCTGTAGTTCATGTTCATGCTCTTCACGAGTTCTCCTCTTCCATCCAAGACCACACTATCTGTGTAATATTTTCAAGCCAAGAAGAGAATTTATATATTTCTGATTTTTATAAAAAAGGGTGTATTTGATCTCTTAACAGTTCTAGGAATCATGGTTTGCAAATTTGTTGATTTATAATCATAAGCTAGAAACGTGTAAAAATGAACCCCAGTTAGGGGCAACATTCATAAACCTTCTGTGGAGGTCAGATGACATGTTAATGTTATTTTTTTGCATCACCCCAGATCCAATGGCAAAGCAAGTTTAAGAATTGTCTTCATCTTAGGGTAAATGTTATCCAGCCTCAAAACAAGATTGAAGTTTAAACCGTTAAACTGAGCTGAAGTTGATTTTAGAAGTTTATATAAAAAGTGTGTTCCCTAGATCATTAATCAACCGTCCCGCTTAAGTCATCAAAATAGTTTATCAGTATTAAAGCTGCAAAGATGAGTCAATTTATCAATAAGTTGTTCGAAAGAAAATAAATCAAAAGTGTTTTAATAACCAAAAAGTAATTTTTTATCCAAAATGTTGACATTTAATGACATGACATTGTGTTGTGGAATATTGTGATGGGCATTTTTCATTTTTACCCCTGCAGCATTACCAAACAATATTTAGAATAATTTGCAGCACTGATGGGTATGCTCAGCAATAATAAGAAAGAGATAATGAATGTTATATCATACGGGACATCGTACAGTTCAAACATAGTACAGCGCAGCAGCATTCAATACACGGCAGGGTAGCAATTGAGATACATGGACTACCTTTAGTTGTCATAGAGGGGGATTATGCCCCAAACACAGGTTAATAGCCCATACTATCTAACATTAAAAATGGGGGGGAAATAAGAGGTCAGTTCTTCTGCTTTCATGGTGTGTGACATTGTCACTTAGACTGTGCCGCCACAGTAATGGCGGTGCCGCTCCAGAGTGCAAGACAGACATCATCTGGCAGGTTAGCTTGCATCAACAATACAAATGAACAATTGCAACAATTAAGTATGCGCATGCAAATGTAATTTTGGGATGAGCTTTCCATAATTAATGCAAGCCTGTATAGGCTTTCCCATCACATCTCCATTGATTTTTGAACAGCTATAGTCTCAATGAGATGCCTGTCATAATATGAGGCGTATGGAGTGAACCCTCTCTCTAAGTCTAGTAATTGAAAATGCTGTGAATCAAGTGGTTCTCCAGGATAACACAATAACACTGTAGATTAATTAACTATCAGCCGCTTCAAACAAAAGTAATTAGGAGGTAGGGACCTCTCTGTCCTTCTTTTCTTAGCGCTCGCTCACATTCATTCTGTGGCACGCTCTCTCTCTCTCTCTCATAAACCCCGGTGCACAGATTGATCCCCGTGAAATCCTTTCTGAAACTGACACAGCCCAAATGGTGTGGGATTGCCAGGCCATATTAGCATACAGAACGACATAATTAATAGAGACATTGTAAGTGGATAGAATAGAAGAAAAAAAACAATCCAAACAACACATTGCACTTCTCTGCTTATAAATATTCTTGTCACGACACTGCCATTCACCTTGATTTTCAGGTCTCAGTTTATTGGTGTATGTACTCCGTTATTACCAGTGAAATGAGGTTGTACGATGGAAATTGGTGGCAGCCGGTTGTTATATTTAGGCGGCTAATGATGCGAGCAAGTGTGAGAGGGAGCAGACGTAAACAACTAATTTACATGGCGAGGCACAATAGTCATAGTTCCCGTCTCCAGCTCCAACTCTGAAGATTGTGTGTTTGTGTGTTTGTGCGCTCGCGTACTTGTGGGTGTTTGTTTGGGGGAGAGAGAGTGCACAAGGGAGATGCCCAGGGAGGGAACAGAGGCCTTTAGCTGATATGTTTTTGAATTCCACACAAAACAACCTTTGAGTGTAGAAAATGCCCTTATCATAACCCTTATTTTCTAATGAATGCACTAGCAAAGGTAATGAGCGAGGCATGCTAGCAGAAAGAGACCTGTATTAGAAGCATTGTCAAATTGTGTGGCTATGTAGTCGTGTTGGAATTCTGCAGTGAGGGGGTGAACGATGGAAATACAACGCTTTTATTCAAAGAAAGAAAAATGATGGCAGTTTCATTACAAAGATAAAAGATGGAATTTTATCAGTCCATTACTTCACTAGTTTCCAGCCTCTGATATTAACAATGTAATTCAGAGAGCATGACTACATAGCAGAATATATATAAGACTAGATAAGTGCCCGTAATAGAGAAACTTGGTTATCTGGATTAAGTGATGAGACTTGCGTCACATACTTAAGTCAAAAGCAGAGAATCAAATGGAGCTCTCATTTGATCACCTCCCCTCCCCAGCGCCGAGCGCCGTCGGCTCGGATTGAGATCAGTAACATTTTACATGTTTCCAGTCTGATTGTAATCTGTGTTGTCAGGCTCACGCTGTGTAATCCTATTATTAGTGTATTTCAGAAGGAGAGATTTGCGGTTGGATCCCTGTGTAAAGACGCATCTAATTAACATCTTCACGTTTGGTCTCTCCTCCGGTGGGGATTGATCATGTTCTATCTCTGTAAACTCGAAATATGCTGCAATCTATTTAGACGTATGTGAACCGTTTCCACATACGGTTTTGGACAACGCTGCAATGTATCCACTCTGGACAGCAAAAAAAAGAGGATCCAAACCACATTGGGAGGTGTTTTTGTTTGTAATACGATTCAAATGGGGTTTCTAGTTGGGCTGTAAATGCGATTATAACAAGTTAACGCAAATTTCTCTTAACGCCACTAATTTCTTTGACATGCGATTAACACGCACACGCTCTGTGATTATGATCCAGACCTGCCCTGTAGTTTGGGAAATCAGGAAGCGATTCAAAGCCAGGTGGTTCCCTCGACCAGAGTTATCTGCATTTACTGTCCACGTGAACTGAGTTACCACCCGAGTACTTCCAGTCTCAAATACCACCTGCTGGCAGAGCATACAGCTGATGCAGAGAGCCCTCCTCCCCCTCAGCAAAGGCAGAACACGCTGGATAGTTGGCACTACATTGTTGTAGTATTACCAAGTAATGTTACATTCAGGTCGATATGCCCTTTCAGCATATTTTTGGAGCATGCAGTACTTTTGAGGTTGTTCTGAAGAATATTCTGGACAGTATTTGTCATTGTTTTGGATTGTTGCAACAATCATAATAATAAACATTGGGATAAATATTTTAATTGATTGACAGCACTAGTTTCTAGAGATGGGTCTGAGTCGGGACACTCAGGCTGCTCAAAGCGACACAGCAACAAGGTCAAATCCAGAGTTGACAAAATTGCTGAGCTACTAAAAGCGTTATGGAGGAGAACAAAAGTCCGAGCAGGAGTTCTGCACTGCGACATGACAACTTATTTGTTAGGGCAAATGATGGACCTCCATTTCATGCTCCTGCGTTGGAAAGCCGTGCCACTAACCCATAGGTTGGTCAAGGACACACATCCGATCTGATCACTTGCAAATAACAGTTTGGATAATCTAAAGATCAGATTTGAGAAACAAATCAGATTTGTCTGCAGTCTCAACGCAGTTAATACTCTGTTGAAGAAAAGATATGCTCAACAAGAAATGTGTCATTCATTACAGAAAAATTCAAGTCCAACTGAAATTGAATTGTATTTTGTTTTTGTTATTTTGTGTGCTACAGCATCCATATCTGTTCTGTCTCCTTCGAGAGGAAAATAGACAGAAACCAAGAGGGAGATTAATTATTTATATTGTCTATTTTTTGTTTCATTTAAATCTTACATAAAGCCGTAACAGCATCTTGCTACATAACACAAGAGCCAGAGAGTCTGAACAACAAGCACATTAGCTCTGCCGCTAAAGTCTCCCTCTTCTCTCATTTACAAGCATGAACACAGTCTTCACCTCACTGAATGAGACACCAAACGTACATTTAAAACTGCACCGGTAACGCCAACGATGTGTTTCAACACTGACGGTGTGTTCTGGACATAACATCAACATTTTGTTGACGCCGCTTAACTACTCTTACTGATAAATCCTGATTAATGTTTAAACAGACATTACAGTAGCATGTACACTATGACTTCCCTCTTCTTTCTCTGAGTTCAGAGCCAGAATTCATTCCTGCTCCTTCAGACAGTGAATGCAGCCTCTGTAACCCCTGACAGGTTAGCCCGTGGTGCTGGGAGGCTGATTGCTCTCCCTGGGGCACAGTTAGTCCGGTCTCTTGGTGAAGTACCACCTATCTGTCCTCCTCTGTCATTCAGAACTACAACCCGCAGCACTTCTTTCAGCTGTCAATCAATAAATGAATCCAGGCTACTCGGGGTTATTTGCATGTTAACTTAGTGCTGTATGGATCCCCTGGGGCAAAGATGAGGCAAATGGTGAATGATTAGAGGGGGATGAGTGAATGCTAGCATTTTGGCATGCATAGTGCTATCTGAATGCAAATATCCTTAAAGGAAAAGTTGACTGTGATGTGGTTGCAGATGATAGGTGGGTTTACTTTCACACATTTCCTTTTGGAGTTACCAACTCCAACAACACCATGTGGCTGTTGCATTAACCATAGCATGCTCTCTTTGAATTATACCTTACATTTTTCTTCAAGGCCTGTGCTGTGCTGTTCACTATTTCTGCTCAGCTGTCCATGAATTTCCAGTTCCAACTTTTGTTGTCCAACACACCTACACATGCCTCTTCAGTTACCTTGAACAGCGATTGTCAACCTTCGAAGCCATCATCAGTAGAGCTGTCCTAAATTAAAGAAATTCTTAGTCAACTAACGCTCACACTATTTTATCAACTAGTCAATTGGTTGATTTAATTGACAGATCTGTAAAACTAAGTTTCTCCTCAAAGAATCATACAGAAATCACAACTTTAAATCTTGTTTTAACCAGAGATGTGCTCACATGTTTCTTGGAAATAAGTCGTTCAGCATAAAAAAAACGACTAATCGGCTAAAGAAATCTTGGTCGACTAAGATCAAAATGACCGAATGATTAGTTGACTAATCAACTAAGAGGGAACAGCACCTACTTGTCAGATCAGACCATTACAATATAGTGAGCTGCTGGACTTGACCCAACTTTACATGAAATCGATTATTATCTGATAAGTGGCAGTAGGGTCCATTGACCTTTATCACGTTGTATTTAAAACACCCGGCAATATATGTGACAGCATGCATTTTGAATGTAAAACTTTATTATACAGTTGATTATTATTGCTTTGTCATTGAGATATTTTGTGGTAGTTGTTGCTAGTATCAAAGAAATGGACCTTTTTCCTTGTTGTCTTTTTTGTTTCTTGTTTTTATATTTAAGATTCAAGTCAAGCATGCGAATAAAGTATCGATTGGACACCTTTCTAAAGGCCCTTGCCCTCCATCTTGTACCCAAGATGTGATCCTGCCTCCACCCCTCATCTCAGCCGAGCGTTCGCTGCTTAGTTTTAAACTCTTTGGATAGAACATTCCACAGCCGGCGATCAATAGCCTCCCCGGCAGGGCGCGGAGGTGGCGACATCAATTATCACTCGGATCAAGTTGATAAAGTAGCGTCCTTTCGGAAGTGGCAGTTAGCCTCCTTGTCATTGTGTACAGGAAATAAGGTTGTCTGCATTAAAATAAGGGGACCTTGGATCTTGAAACTACCTGGGGTACAACCAGAGCACACAGTTCTAACTACCTGGAATACCAGCCATTCCATTGAACCACTTAGTCAGCCAGTAAAACTGAAGTATATTTCCAGTTTACACCTTAATCCAGATCAAATAGTTTGTATTATTGCCTTAGATCCCTTAATTCGACCTTTCCGGTGAAGGATTATGGCTCACAGATGCAGCAGTAATAAGCAGAAATGTTATGTACTTCAGTGTTTAATAGGATATATTTTCTAATGGACCTACTTTATGCAGGAACACCACTCCAGTTTGATTTGTAATATGTTTTTGTGCTGACAGTCGTTTATTATTAGGATGTATATCTGTATATTCGGAAATATTTGAGGTGTTATAGCCTTTAGTCTTCTCAACGTTCAAGTCTTGTGAGAAAGGGCGCTGCGGGTTGTAGGGGATTGCAAAAAGGGAGCCGAGAGCAAACGCAAACCCTTTTTTAAAAAGCAGAAATGGGATTGATTCCTGTGCTTCTTGTTGCTTAGCAACTGCAAAGCCTTCGACGAGAGAGGATATTGACCCCTTGTTGATAAAGGCCAATTACATTTTTCCCACATCTGTATATCCAGAGATTTTACAATGTCATATTCTGCTCCCACTGTGTGTACAGTGTATTTTCCACAGAGAAATATACTGTGATTGTCACCTCCTAGTGCAGCCTGTGAGTAAGAAGGTCTTTGAATTAGATGACACATCTTACAAAGCGTGCATTGGCTTAACAAGGGCACTCAATGGGGCTAACTATGTTTTGTTTCTAATTTAGACAATTAACATGTTTGAGACCCTCGCTAAAAGGCCCCAGAGCTGCCTCAGACACACTTTTATCACCATGAGAAATGTAATTCAGCCACAGCCCAAACGCATGTTCCAGCATGGCTTAAAATGAAAATTGATTTTTAAATTTCATTAACATTTTCTCTTTCTGTTCCGTATAAATGCTTAGCGGTCTGCATGCTGTGATTGCAAATTGTCACGTGCTAATGGATTTGTTCTTTCCTGGGCTGTGGGTGTGACTGGGCTTTGCAGTGGCCCTTTTTTTTTTTATTTACTGGATTAAATGAGGAGCATAATCGTAGCTCACGTGTTACTTAAAGCACATGCACCTGTTTGGTTTACGGAAAAACATAATGTGCTCCTTGCTGACATGTTATCATGTAGGAGGCTTAGTGGTAAGAGGCACTTGGTGATTTCCTTAAAAAAAGGAAATATATGTGTTGTGTATGTTGTCTCGCTGATATAAAGGAGGAAGCTTCATCTTTTTTACTTTTGTTTCCTTAGAACACGTCTGCTCCATCATCGCCTCCATGCTCAGGAACCTCAAGTCCCAACAGAGAAGCAGACTCCTCAACAAGTTCACAGAGAATGACTGCGAGAAGGTTCGTCTTCATCATCTTTTGACTGTTTTCCTCTTTATATCTCTCCCGCTCCTTCACTCTCCTGTTTTTGATTGCCAGCAGATTGCCTCATCAGCATGCCTAGGCTGAGGTGTTTGTGTCGAACATCCATATGCTTTGGTTAAAGGGATTTTGCAGTTGCTTGAATCAGAACAGGCCCGACATTTTCTACATTTAAAGGCCCTAAAAAAGATTTTCTCATAAAGCTCCTTACTGTGGACGAAGGGGTCTTACACGAACACACTCATTTCTGCCAACGTGACAACAGTTTTAGTCATTTCACACAAGCGATTCCTTTTTTTAGAGATGCAATGATTAATCGATGGATCTATGGATCGATCTATTTTGATAATTGATCTTTCAACCAAAAGTGCCACATATTTGCTAGTTCCAGCTTCTGAAATGTGAATTGTGCTTCTTTTTTTTAATCACTTGCTCATGAATTAAATATCTCTACTGATGTGCAAACAAAAATAGCAACTTAAGGACATCACTTTGGGCTCTGGGATGATCCCAGATGTCCATTTTTTCACTAGTTTTTGATGTTTCACAGACTAAACATTGAATCGATTAATTGGGTGGAATCGATTAAATAATAGTTGAAGTCCTACGTGGCTTTCATTTGGAACAGTTTGCAAAAAACAATGTTTTGTTTCTTCCACATAATGTGTTCATAAGTTACTGTTTTCTTGTACTGCCCAGTTTTATTTTGAGAATCTTCATTATCTGTTTTATAACATGGAAATAAAGCTTATTTTATGTTAATATTTCATTCCAGCTATTTTAAACATGTAGATGGGAAGACAGTATAGCATCAATATAATAATATTGAATTTTTTTAAGGGCCTAATCCTCAGCATGACATTGTCTTGTCACAAAAGTTGTTGCTCTGACTGTGACGATTAAACAGATGTTAGAGAAACGAGAATGTTACCTTCAGTGTTATTGACCACTTGTTTCCCTTTGGACAGACCTCACTCATTTTGTGCACATTTTTATCAAAGGCACTTAATTTGTACAAGCAGACTTCTAAAGACATAGGTGACACAGGAAACACCAGATACAATTTGGGATTATCATAAAATATCTTAGTATGTATCATTTCTTTTACTAGAGGATAAAGGCTGCCAAGTTACAAGCCAGTAAAATAAATTCAGGTTCAACTTCAGGTCAACTGTGTCTGTGACAGCCTCCTCTGTACCTGTGTATATTAAATTCTGTCACATGTTACAGGACTTGACAGAGTGATTGAAATATAAAGCCTGACACCTCAGCTGCAACCTGTCTGCAGTTTCTTTCACGATTCCCCTCAACTATGTAAAAATGTCTCATTTTCAGTGTGTTGCTCAAGGCCATTTTAATAAGATGCATGACTTCTGATGAGGAAAACTGTCTTCCATACAATTCAAGCTGATTTCTTCTTCAACACTAAACCCTACTACAGTCAAACTTCCATCATACACTTCAGTTATTGGGTGATTTTACCTGGATGTTTAAAACCTTTGGCTATATGGATGTACAACTAATTCGGATCTTAGGGATAAAATATTTACTTAATTAACTAACTAAACTTGTTTTCATCTATACTGTAAGAGGTTGGCAACAAACAGTAAAAAAGATAAATTACCATATTTTCCGCACTATAAGGCGCACCTCATTATAAGGCGCACCTTCAATGAATGGCTTATTTTGAAACTTTTTTCATATATAAGGCGCACCGCATTATAAGGCGCATAGAATAGACGCTACAGTCGAGGCTGGGGTTACGTTATGCATCCATTTGATGAAGCTGCGCTAAAGGGAATGTCAACAGAACAGTCAGGGGAGGTCATCTTGTAGCTTCCTCCACTTCCGCACCATTGATTGGTTCATGTTAAACTCTCTCGCTGCCGCTCTATTCCCGTGTTCTACTGCGTGACTAATGGCCTTGAGTTTAAACTCTGCGTCGTAAGCGTGTCTCTTAATAGCAGCCATTTTGGGCTCTTTACACAAACACACATGGAAATGAAACGGCACGCTTCGCGCAGTCATATATCTCAACATGCACCGCGTGTTACTTCTTCTACGGGGGAAAATAGAGTCGGCGGCTGCTCACCGTAGTTGCGAGACCTGTTGTGGCTCAATATTGGTCCATATATAAGGCACACCGGTTTATAAGGCGCACTGTCGGCTTTTGAGATATTTGAAGGTTTTTAGGTGCCCCTTATAGGTCGGAAAATACGGTATTTTGCGTGTTATACATCCCAAATAGTATTTTTTTCACATTTGTCCTCTCATCTAGTATCATCTTGTTCGGTCTCCTCCTGCTTTTCCCTTTCCCCTCATATATTTCTCTTATTTTCTTGTTGCTTTCTCTCACTTTCTCTCCGTTTGCCTCCGTTTGATTCTCTCTCCAGGTTGATCGACTGATGGAGATGCATTTTAAGTACCTGGAGGCAGTTCAACAGGCTGACAAGAGGATCGAAGGAGAGAAACACGTAAGCATCTCTCCTTTTCCTTTCAACCCTCCCTCCTTCTCTCTGTGCTCTCTCTTCGACACCAGCTTTTTATCAGGCAGCTTAGTGGATGGATGTATTCACATGAAAGATTGCAATTTTTATTGGCTTGAAATGAATGGCGATCAAGGAGTTGTGTCCGGAGATAGTGATGTCTTTCTATATGAAAGACACTTGAACGGGTTGAATAAGTATGACCTCATTTTAGGCCTGAGCCCTTTAAAAGCCCAGGAAAAATCCTTTAAACTTGATCTGAAACCGACCTCAACAAACCATAGACCAGACGTGTACAATTAGCACTGCTTTAGTTAATTAATTAATAGTAGTTTTAATAATAGCACACCTAATGCCTGGCATTGATCATCGGCATCAATCCCTTCCTTCCAAACAGTCACCCAACATTAAGTTTCCGCTCCACTTGAATGAATTCCTCCACAAGTCAGTGACAGACAACATTACAACAGCTTTTAATCTTGCTAAACATTTCATATTAATGTGTTGTTTTGGTCCAGCTCCTTTGTGTACAATGGCCAGCATCATCATCATTATACCTGAATCAGTAAATTCAGACTGATCTTTGTGACAAAAAGCCTTCAGTGATTAATGTGCTGAACATCAGGAACAGCATGCAAAAAAAATCTGTTAACTTTGCATTCTGCTGAGATTAGCTTGTGTCGGATCGAGCTACAGCTACAGAAACCAGGGGGGTAATTTACCATTTTTCTTACCATGTAATGTCTATGGAAAGCTGCGGCGGTTGCTCCGAGCACAGTCCGCTGCAGTCTGCGTCGAGTTGAAGCCAAATTTAAAGTTTGAGTTGAACTTTCAGTGGCGAAGTGCAGCCGATCAGTTAAAGAGTCCTTTGACTCCTGTGTCACGTTGACTTATGTTTAAAAACAATTTCTTCCCACCTCAAGCACATGAACAGGCATCTGGGCTGCAGAAAAATGTAATTATGCTGCTTGCTTGGTGTTTTCTGCGGATCTGAATACTTCTTTAACCACCGCAGCAAGTAGCAAGCTTAAGTAGCAAGGTTAAGTAGCAAGCTTCAGTACATTAAATGAAATACATTACAACAAGCGACATAATATACCTCTTTAGGCTTTCCCTAATGTTTATCTAATACAAACAGAGGGTCAGAGGCTATAGCCAGGGGCTAGTTTCACAGAGACATTTTAGACTGGTCTGTAGTGTTAGGCCAATCTTAAAGAAAGTTTGCTCCTTCTTAAATCTCAATTTTTAGACTATTTTAAGCCTAATAAGTTAACCACACTGCCCCGAAGCTAACCGTGTACTAATAACCCTGTTATTTGGATTCATTTAGATTTCTGTTTGTATACGTCTTTGTACAAGTCTGACTTGCAGTTAGATCTAAGCCAAAGTCAAAGTCTATCTTTGTGAAACCAGCCACATGGTGAAACATGTAAGGAGAATTGGATATTTAAATACCCACAGCGAAGTCTTTTTTTTCCAGAGCTCTGCACTGCAACAGTATGTCATTTTTCACACAGCTTGACCTTCTGTTTCTCGTTGGTCCCTCCTCTCTGCTTTTCCTGACTTTGACTGCCTTATAGCAGGTCTAGCCTTTTACAGTATATGATGGAAGCAGCCGGTAATAGTCATTAAGTAGGCCATTTTGTGTTCTGTTCTGTGTTCCATGAATGTTTCATAGCATACTCAATCACTCCTCTTATTGTTGTTATGACAACATCAGGACTGATATTTACTCACATACAACCTTCCTCCTGTGGGATATTTGCACACGGTTCCAAAAGTATCTTCTGTTCAACCAATATTAGAAGTCCAGCACCAGAAAACATCTTCTTTTGCACTCTGTTACTCGCCATCACAACGCTCTTTTTTTAGCGTCACTTCATGCAAATCAGAGTAACTGCGGCTGAGCTAATTTATTGCTGTATTCTTAGGAAAAACTAAGATAATATGGTGATGCAGGATTTTGCACCTGGTGGTAATTTGCAACAGGCTCTGTAAATATTCCCCGCAGGCCTGACTAATGCAGTAGTCTGGGTGTTAAAACCAGAACAGCGCTGTGTTTTATGTGTGATTTAGGTGTTGAACTTGTGTTAAAAGGGAGGTAAACAACATAATTGAATTATTCCTGTTACAAAGTAATCTAAGAGACGTGTCTGCACACACTGGTTTAGGCAACATTTTATGTTGCTGCTGGATGATGGCGCATCGCGTAAGTCACACAAGTTGAGCCACGCAAATGATCTCTTAACCTCCTAAACTCTCAACCTGAGGGTTTGAGTATGGTGATTTGGCAATTGAGATCGAGACGCTGGTCAGTGTTGTCATAATCTTCTTTCATTTTAAGGAGTAGTCCTGGTCCTCAATGGATCACTGGGAGATAGTATTCATAAAAGTTATTTAGTCTTTTATGGAGTCGTACAGTCTTTCATTAAAACTAATGAAACACAGAATAACAAAGGGGTGATAACACCCATTTGATTACTAAGTATTATGATATTTTACACAGAAAATGACACTGGAAACAAGTGAAAATAAATTACTTTTTGTTTCTAGGAAAACACGTTTTATTATCTCTTCATGGGTCTAATCTTTCCACAAATCCTTTTTTAAACCTCACGTCAACCTGCTGAGTAACAAATGCAGCAGGCGCGATAACTAGGGCCTCAATATACGTCCTAATTATTCCTCCTCACCGGCGACATGTGTGACCGGAGGCATTATGTTTTTTGGTTGTCTTGTCAACACGATATCTCAGGAACCCCTCCAGGGATTTTCATCCAATTTAGCACAAACACCCACCTGGAGTGAAGGATGAGCTGATCAAGGTCACTGTGGCCTCATAAAACACATTTTTGGTCATAACTTAAGAATTCCTACGGCAATTATGAAATTTCAAACATTGATTTTATAGATCTTCCGGGTTGAAAACGTGTGTGACGCATCAACGTTTTACCACAAAGTAAACTTCAGAGTCTTCACTATATTATGAAAGTCTGGACAGATTGGATGTTACCTGCAACTTGAGTTGGCGGAGGCATACAACTGCAATGTGATAATTCTAGTTTTATATCGTCATCGTAATATCAACTCATCTGTATTAACAGATCCTGAAAAACAGCAATATTGCACTCAATAGTATCAGTATGATTCATGTGCATGTATACGATGTAACTATCATTCTGTTTTTAAATGGTGCCTTTTAGGTAGAGAATCCAGAATGTTAGCAGAAAAGAGTCCACTTTATTGTCTGTTCAGTTATCGCAAGTAAAATCGTTATCACATATTCTCCTTGCATCGTGCAGCCATAAAAATAACCTTCATTAGAATTGTCTACTGACAGAAAAAACACAGACTCCAGTACGATCCCATCCCACTTTTGTGGTTTTCTTCATTGCCAACTAGATAAAAAAAGATATGATTGGATTATAGTTGGAATCCCTGTTACAAAGGGTTTGGGTATGTGATCAAAAGTTTGTCTCTTTATGGTTGATAAGATGTGCAGTTCCACGCAGTGTCACAAAAAAAACCCATCACAATCCTGCTGATAACAGTATGACAGTTTACAGAGGAACGAAAAGCTTGATAGCTGTGTGTGAGGGCCCGATTGAGCTGTCTGCATGTGTGTATGTCAGTGTGTCGAGCTGTGGGCCAGACGGACCGATGGAGGGATTCAGATAGAAGATAAGTAGCCAGGCGGGGGATAATGGCTTCAACAAAGAGAGTAAGAGCATCCTGTCCTCAGATAGGGTGAGAGACAATACAAAAAGTAGATACACTGTAATTATTAGAAGGAATTGCAGGTAAAAAGAGGAACGGGATGGTTAGAAAGGGGGAGAGGAAGCATTTGAGTGAAAGAGGGAATGATCAGGGGGGAGGCACACGTGGGTGGAGACAGATAAGCGTTAGATTCCTATCTAAAGATGACAGAAGATTAATTTCTCAGACAGACATCGTGGTGGGATTGCCAAGAAAAGGCCAGACACTTTGACATTTTATCTCCCTCCTCTCCCTCTCTTTTTTCCCTTTTCTCTCTCCCTGTCTTCTGCCGTCGCTCTTCCTCCGGGATGGTGAAAAGTGTGACTTTGTGATACCCCGGTGATAAGAAACCTTGTCTGTGTCTAGCGCTATCTTTGAAGCCACACCGTTGGCCTTCCACAGTGCAGAGCCTTACTGTGAGCTGGGCACACACGAGGCATAAAGTGATAAAATATCTATTTGAGGCACTGTAACAATATTCTATTTATTGTGCACCAAAAAAAGGGCTATTCAAAAGGAGTTTGAATATCTTATCCTTTCACCCATGAATGTTCTGCTAACAGGACCGTAGCAGACTGCTAGCACAATAAATTGTTATCTGGATATGAACATGCTTATGTATTGTACCTACTACATGTGACAAATCTTTAAAAAAAAAAAACAGGACAAAACAAACATTTAGGTTTAATTGGGTAAATGTTCTATCTTCCATAGACGGGTACGATTGGATCAACTTGAAATTATTTGACATTGACGTAGAGCAGGGGTGGGCAATCCTCATCCTGGAGGGCCGCTGCCCTGCATGTTTTAGGTTTCTCCCTGCTCGAACACACCTGAGTCTAACAAAGATCAAAACTGTGACGAGCTTCAGCTGCTTGATAACGAGCACATCTTTAGAATCAGGTGTGAATCAGGTGTGACTCAGGTGTGTTGGAGCAAGGAGAAACCCAAAATTTGCAGGGCAGTGGCCCTCCAGAACCGGAATTGCCCACCCCTGACATAGAGGCTACATCCATTTTATATACTATCTAGGGTTTTTTTTCCCCCACGTAGTCCAATGGATTGAGCAAAAGGCTGTGGTTTAATTTAAAACTCTAAATACTGAAAAAACCCAGTCGATACTGTAAGTCTGTGAATCACAGCTTCCGCCCAACATCACATGTTATGTTA
>NC_139834.1:26479770-26544770 GCF_963691815.1 Echiichthys vipera | reverse complement strand
ACATACTAGAGCGTAGGACTGTACGCTATGGTATAACATTTATGTCACAGTATAATTTGAAGCATTTTTTTAGCTTTTGTTTTTTACTTGAGTATTTTCTTTTCATGCTACTTGATAGTTCGACTCCACAACATTTATCTGATAACTTAAGTTAATAGTTACTTTACCAATAAAGATTTTTGATTCACACTGATATGCACTTGTTGCAGAGTAAACACACAGGTGTCACGGTTATAAACAAATACTTCTCTGTCCATTCGCTGTGTCAACTTTGCGTTTTTTCAACGTAGAAAGAGACATTGTGGTGGTAATTTAACCAGACGAAAACAATTGAATAACAACAGGCGCGGAGATCAGCGATGCAGAAGCACACAAGTGCACAGCGGGGGTGCTCAGGGCTTCCTGGTCGCGCGCCACCAAGAAGCGCGTGAGCAAGTCTCCCTCCCTCCCTGCCGGTATTTGACACATTGGGCCTATGTTGCGCTGAGATGTGAGACAGGACCACAGTCTACACTATGACCAGGAATTACGTTTTCACATAGGCTTCTACTCATAGGGCCGGACCCACACACATTTTGTGGTTACGTCAGAGCTGCTCTGCCATTACACAGTAGAGTCAAAATCCATACCGTAGGCAAATTCCTACCGTCCTACTGTTTACACCGTACACCCCTACTAGAGCAGCCATCACTTTAGCTTTTAGTGTATCTAGCTCATGCAGATAGTAACAGCAAGAAAAACAAACATGTATCTGCTCACTCATGCCTCTGCATGATATTTTCTGTCACATTTTTTACTGAGCTTTCATTTTATTTTATTAATTCATCTTCCAATGCTGATAGGCTTTTCTGTCTTTGTCCTGATAATTTCCTGAACAGCAGAGCTCGTAATAAAAAGGTCACAGATATTCAACTCGAAGCACTCAGAGCAGCCAAACAAAAAAGGTGCTGGTGCTCAGAAAAAAACGCTTTGTGGATGCAGGCTCTCATGTTGCCTTGACGAGCCACAATCACACCCCAAATTCAGAATGTAGACTGAATGTTTCGGGGCTGTATATCATCTCTCCTTTAGAGGTGGAGCTGATTCACTGATTCACTTAAGACTATATTAGTCCCTGTCAAGTTAACACTGCAGAGGACTGTCCCCATCCATGGCTTTCTCCTCCTCCTCCTCCTCTGTTATCTTGTTATCCTGTAACGAAATGTTCCTCCCGGGCAGACTCTTTGTACAGTACATTAAATAAACCAAATAGCCTCTGACTGCACGGTCACATGAAATAAACAATATCAATTTGGTACTTCACATCCAAATCTTGACACAAACATTTTGCATTCATTATAATGTTAGAAGACTTCTTACAGTAAGTACAGGAACCTGCTTTTTTCCTGTATTACTGAAGGTTCACCAGGGGAATCCAGGTGGAAGCAAGTTCCTCTAAATAAATTCTTTGTCATGCAGCGTATGAGCAGCTGTGTGGTAGAACAATGATGATTAAACAAGCATTTTCAGTCTCTTGTTGTCATCTTTTGTCTGACGTAGCTCACATTGCTATCAGATGAATCCCTACATTGACACCAACCATCATGCTCTAAATATCTTCATTTCAATTGATTTTGGAGTGGTTTAGTGGTTGTTAAGAAATAAGTATAACCAAAAAAAAACATACAATTGAATTGTTTGGTTTGGGCAAGTTTGCATCCAGACTTCTACCACTTGGATTAGCAGAAGATGGCTCTATTAACCATTTATCTATTTATACTTTTGCTAACTATGTCACCTTTTTATGCATTACATTTTCTAATTGTTTTCGAATGTTTATCCTCTCTTAAACCTCTTCTCTCAAGTTTCTTCACGCGTAGCACGTAGCAGGAGGTTGTCCGACACGCCAAATTACTCTATGCTGTATGGTTTCAGCGATGGGTGGTCCGGTACAGCAGGACATGACCCGGATTACACTACAGTTTCTTCCCGCTCCTTTAATTTGTGTGATAATTCGGCGTTGGCCCTTACTGACAGGAGTTCCTGAATCACATTGTTTCTCCAGTTAGACAATGTTGTTGCTGACACACTAAATCACCCTTCTTCTTCACCCTCAGATGTTTCTTTTCTTTTCTCGCGTGAGCCTATTTCAACCATTTATTTGCACTCTCAGTCGCAACACATAGTGATACGGTGTTACAATAGTGGCTGCATTCCACTGAGAGAGGTCCTGGTATTGTGCATGCTGGCTCCCTGGCATAGTTTAATTTAAGGAACTGAGTTACTGTTAATTTAATCTCTTTCACCCATGCTTTTTCTACTACGATGAGTCAAAATGTCTGCCATGAAAATGGTCTATGGACTGAGGTGGGTGGCAGGAATGCACTGTGCAATCAGATTATTGGAGGTGTTAACTTACTGGTTGTTTTGACAGTAAATGTACTCGGTTCTTTTACCTCGTCTCAGAATTAATTACTGATTACAGACACACATTGCAGTCGAGTATACTGTATGCCCACTAATCTTTCCAATGACACAACATACACCAAGCTGCAGTCGCATTGTTTCATATGGTTGGGATAAAGCCCCATCCCTCTGCAGCTGATAGGCTGACGGCTGTAATGGAAACACAAGTTTACAGTGTGTTCTCAGAAAATGCCTCCAGCTCTGCTTTGCATTGGGATAATGAAGATAGCAGGAAATGGACTTAGAGTGTAAAACAATAAAAGGAAATGCAAACACAGGGTGTGTATGCATGTTGTTTTTTAACTCTCCTTCAGGAGTCACATGTGTGTGTTGTGTCCTGTAGTGTAGGCTTATATCCTGTGTATTGCATCTGTGCTGAAATTGGCTTGTGAGATTTGTGTAACTTTGCCTCAAGCTACTGTGTTGGCTCCATATAATGAGAGTTGTCCTGGAAACTGGTATAATCTTTTATTCCTACAGGAAAGAGGAAACACAGTTTACATTTCAATAGTTTTGTTTCAAGTTTTATTCTTTTGCATCTTTAATGGGAGCTTGTTGACAGCAACGAGGCCAAGCTTTGGGAGTGTTTTTTACAATCCGATAAGGCTCCGCTTTGTGATACAACAGCATTCTGGGTCAGTGTTTTACCCAGAGGAGACAGAAGATAATGCCCTACATTCTATGGCTTTATTAAAGGTTCTTTTTTTAATTATCTGCATTGTTTTGCATCTTTAATAAGCTACAGTTGACATTGTACAGTAAAGCTTTGTTCTGAAGTTGTATGTGCTTGTCTTTTTCTTCTCTCATGGTGAAATCATCAACCCAGCAACCTGCAGCTCGAATGGTTTTCCCAGAATAGTCTTGTACTGTAGTCCTCAGGAGGTGCTCGGCTTTGACTGAGGTGTATTAATGAGCCAAAATTCACAGCTATAATTGGGTTTTACAGTGTAATAGATCTTAAAGGACAAAGCCTTTTTGAAAGCTTTAATTTTCTCTGAGATTAAATCATTGGGATGTAAATGTCATGTGTGGTACCCTTTAGCTCTACGCTGAGAGCTATTTGTTTTCATTAGGAACAAAGTGAAAAGTTGCCCTTTTTCTTGATTAACTCTGTCATACTGTAGCACGTTTCGTTGTGTTTGGCCATCTTCTCCTAAAATTAAACAGATCTGAGGGTACATAAATCAAATATTGTCGGACTGATACCTTATAAGGTAGACTTTCAGATATCTTAAATGTGTCTCTAAGTACTCAGTTTCTTTCTATGGGCTAAATTGGATAGTCAATTTCTATTGTAAAAATGTGTTTCTTTAGTTTATGTTAGAATTCATTCATCTTCAACCACTTGTCCCTGTCGGGGTCGCGGGGGGGGGGGGGGGATTAGAGCCGATCCCAGCTGACATCGGGAGTGAGGCGGGGTACACCCTGGACAGGACGCCAGTCTATCACGGGGCACATAGAGACGGACAGAGACAGACAACCATTCACACCTACGGGCAATTTAAAGTCATCAATTAACCTAACACAAGCACGTCTTTGGACTGTGGGAGGAAGCCGGAGAAAACCCACGCAGATACCAAGAGAACATGCAAACTCCACACAGAAGGGGCTCAAACCTGTGAGGCGACAGTGCTAACCACTACACCATCGTGTCGCCCTATGTTAGAATTGTTCTGTAAAATCTATTGAATATTTGTGTGAAATTATGTTTGATACAGAAACAAGACAATGACTTTTCATGAAAAGTTACACCTTAATGTTGGAAATGCTGGCAGCTTACATTGACCCTTCATTTGATTACAATAGAAAGCTGATGACTACAGCACTAATCATGCTACATGTCTTTTTGGCTGCAAATGAGTATGGTGTGTGAAAACTGCCAGATTTTGTAAAGATCTCATAGAAAATGGGGAGATCTGATTTCTCATTGCAAATAGTGTAACATTATCTTCATCTTCAACCTCTTGTCCCTGTCGGGTCGCAGGGATGGAGCCGATCCCAGCTGACATCAGGCGTGAGGCGGGGTACAGAGACAGACAACCATTCACACTCACATTCACACCTACGGGCAATTTAGAGTCATCAATTAACCTAACACATGCATGTCTTTGGACTGTGGGAGGAAATTGGAGAACCCGGAGAAAACCCACGCAGACACGGGGAGAACATGCAAACTCCACACATTATGCATGGACAGTTAAGGCCATGCATAGAGGTAAAACTGTTTGACAGCCAAACAATGAACTCACTGTCTGTGTATTTCTACCACTCCAACAGATTACACTCCAGACTCCCCTCTCCCCCTCAGGTCTGCTTCGTAATCTCTAATGATGATTAATGTGGGCTGTGTGTTATTGGCAGCACTGCGTTATTGGCATACTGACAGGGTTGTTAAGATGGATAACTATGCAAGAGTGTGTGTATATGTATGTGCAAGCCGGCGCTTTTTGCAGCTTAGCCGCAAAATCAATTGATTTGTGTGTCTGGTCGATTAAGAAAATTGATTTGTGGAAAAGGCTGAAAAACAACACCTAAATTAAAATCATTCTCTGGTTTTCTGTGTTTGTTGAATCTCTTTTTAGGGTGCAGAAAACAAAGTAAATTGTGATTTATTCACCTAATCATGCGTAAAAACATTCTCTTTTATGCGTGTGCTTGTACCTTTTTGTGTGTGTGTGCAGGAGATGGTTCGTCGGGGAGAGATCCTAGATGACAGCTTGGAGGATGAGTTCTACCTTCGTCGCCTGGACGCCGGACTGTTCGTCCTTCAGTTGATCTGCTATATTATGGTGGAGATCAGCAACTCAGGGATATCACAGGTACACACACACTAAGCATGGGACAATCTAAAAATGTCATGTCTATTATCCTGGGCAAATTAATTGCGACTCATAATATTATCCAAATTATCGTCAAAATATACTTTAAAACCATACACTGTATAAAAACATGGACGTAGCCCCTCGGTCAAGGTCGTTCTCTCAAATTGATCCAATCGTATTCGCCTACGGGAGTCGCTATCTTGTCAGACTTTGAATCCGCCTCATTTACTCTTACCAATAAAGGGCATTGATGTGACGTTGGGGGGTGGGGTACGTCCATCTGGCTGACATACCTCGGAGGAGAAGTGAGGGCCAGGGGCTAGCTCTCACTTGTTATTTATAAACTTTAACCTCCAATAATATAAAAACCAGCTTTGTACAAAAGAAATCACCCCCTCATGGAGTCGTCATGGAGATATGACCTGAACATACAGACTAGAAGGATTTTCTGCGCCAGGCCTTAAATAGGTTTAATGATGCTGTGAAAATGGCCTATTTAACATGGGGTTCAATGCGGAACTGCTCTATTATGAAACATGCCCCTAGTGGCTACTCGGTGAACTGCAAGTGTCCCTATTTGATCAACCAGGAAATGGCTTTTATTGTGTCACAGAGACTATAAAATGATTAAAGTTGCATTTGTTGTTGTTGATAAATTGATGCACAGCGTTGTTATTGTACATATAATGAACACTTTCACTCTCTACTTATTCTTTTAATAGGCTGCATGAGATGATCTGATGGATTTGGAAAATACATTCTTCTTCATTTAACCTGTTACTTATTTTACGTATTACTAGAATTACTTATTTTTATTTATGACTTATTCCATTGATAATTGTTAGGACATCTGATGTTGAATATCACAACCCTTTGTACCTGCTGCTTAAAAAGATGCAGTGTATTCTCCCCAAACTGTTGGCAGCCTCACCGTGGTCGGTGAAATAACTTCAATCATGATTGATATTTAAACATATTGGAATCTTGACGATGATAATTACATCTGTACTTGCACAACACCCTATAAGAGTCCCGGAGCTTTTTCACTTTTCTTTTTTGTCACTGCAAACTCATGCAAATTGTCGCCCCGCCTCAGTCTCTATGTTGTTGACATCTGACTCCCTGTGAGATCACCTGAGGTAGTGCATAGATCCCTCTGGCAGAATAACCTCAATTAATGCCCTGTAGTGTGCCATTCTTTTCAAAACTTGAAGTGTATATATATGTTTGAGGTTAGAGAGAATCTGTGAAGATACTCCTTATTTGTATGATGAAACCCAAAATGCCTGTTGTCTGGGTACAGCTTTAGTGGCTCCTTTAAAATTCCATGTAAACTAATAGTTCAGGTGTTTTCAAACTGATGTTTCTAGGAGATATACTGTCAACTTCTGTGGTGTGCTACTGACTGGTAGTGTACACATTGTTACCCTGCATAGCTAGTAACTGTTAGCATTTTAAAAACATCTGTTATTCATATGTTCACACTGGGTTCTTTGCAAAAAAAAATGTTTGCAGTATGTCCCTGATGTTCTCTTTCTCTACATTTATAGCTGCAGCAGAGGGTCCATCAAATCCTCAACCTCAGAGGAGGCTCTGTTAAAGTAGTGCGACACATCATGAGAGGTGAGTAACTTTACTTTCTAGAATACATTTCTCAAATAACATCAAGTTAGAGTAACAAACAAAGGTAACACAGCTACTATTACCTGTACTATTATGGTTACCAACATCACAGTCCATACATCCCTCCCTCCCCTACAATTATTGAATTGAGTGTCTCTTGAACAGGAAACCTTCTTCTCACTCACTGATACATGAATTTAAATCACTTTGTGGGGCTTTTTGCGCACTGATGGATCTGTTATTGCAGCACTTCTTGCAGATGTTTTACAACAAGGGATTATGCCCCTCCACGCTGCTTGGGGCTTTTAATGTGAAACATATGGAGGCGCTGCAAACAAATTAAAGTGGTTTCTTACTAAAATATGATAAAATACACTAGTATAACAAGGTGAATTAGAAATGAAGACACATCTCAGTTAATAGCCTGTATCAAATAAAGGTCTTTCTTTAGTTCACATACTTTTAACACAATTTAAATTTAAGAAATTACCTCACAGTTTAGGCAGTTACAGTCAAAACACATGAACCACAATACTTTACTATATTTCTTATCCATTTAAGTTTAATTACATTTGTAGAAAGTTGTGTAAAGTTTTGTATCAGCATCTCACACAGTTGTGACGCTCTCATGGTGACAAAATCAAAACTCTCCTCTGTGGTAGTTCCTGCAACAGTAGGTTTCTGCTGGACGACATTTTGCCATGATGAGACACACACACACACACACACACACACACACACACACACACACACACACACACACACACACACACACACACACACACACACACACACACACACACACACACACACACACACACACACACACACACACACACACACACCCACAAGGTTTCAATAAGGGTAAAATGTGTCCGCTAAATAGACATAATGCCTATGGTCGCTTCTCCTAAAACAATTCATAATACTTTCAGAGAAGGACTTTATTGACAATGTTTTTAAATCCTGTTTCTGGCAAAGAAGCAACATTTCAGGGGAAAATGTTGGCGTGTTCCCTGCTCTTTGGCTGTGGTTGTTATTTGATAGTAAGCCCATGTTGTTCGCCTGCCAATGTGGCTGTGTTGGAATATACTGAAATGCTATGAATAATGTCATTCTTCTTCTAAACATTCTTATTCTTGTAAACAAAGGAAAAATACCTGCGCAGACTTTGAAACTGTGGTGTCAAATGTCCGTTTTTTATACTTGATTAATTTATAAGCATTTTCAAAGCCAGTATTGTGGGCATTCTTCTATCCAGTACATCCACTTTGCATGTGTAAAAAATAAACAGAACCTATCACACAGTCTTGTGGCTATCAGGAGACCTGCTGGAGCAGAGGAACAAAGGAGGACATAGGTAATAATATACAACATTATTACCTATGTCAAATTGTTTATTTATAACAATAAACAATATGCAGAAATGCATCCCAGCGTGCAAACCTGCATTGTAATCCAATCATAATGCTATTGTGAGAGGAGCGGGGCCTGCCTGTCTCTGTCATTCTTTATTCCCCCGTCCCAAAGGTTTCCTGTCCTGCCGTATGTTTTCTAAATGGTTCTTCAAAGACCAAGCACAGGTGTGTTCTTTTCTTCCCGGTGCAACATCTTTCCTTCCTGTATCATTGTCGGATAAAGCTTTCGGACGAGTCTCCGTTCACACACTCACTGGCACTCGGTGGCATGTAGCGCTGTAGATTGAGCCATCCGTCATGCATTGCGGCGCCAGCAAGCATGCCAGTGCCAGCAAGCATGGCAGTTCTCCAGTAGTGTGTGTGTGTGTGTGCGTGTGCCTGTGTGTGCGCGCGCACACGCATTTTGTCTACATTTTCATGTCCACATATTTACGTTTGCACACGTCCTTGCTTGCTCAATGTGCACATGTTTTACATATTAACATATCTTTGAGAAAAAGCCTTTGCAGACGTGTATGTTTTCCTTTGTTGCTCAGCTTGCATTTTTTTTTCACGTGTGCCCGTGTGCATGCATATTTAAATGCAACACTTCATACAAACTCATTTGCATGTTGCGTGCACTTGTCCTTGTATGATCTTGGTGTGACTTTTTGTCATAAACTGTGTTCGTGTTTATGTATGTGTGTTTTTTATTACCCGTGAGTGTGCGCTCCTGCACCGTGCAATGCCATTACGCTGCTGAATGTGTCCATCTTAATGTGTGCGTGTGGCTCCTACAGTAGCGCGTGCCCTCACCCTTTCCGTTAGGCCGCACTGTGGAGCTCTCTCCCATTTCAAGTGCCCCACCCGGTCAATGTTAAACTGCGGAAAAAGGTTAAGCACATGCAGAGTGTGTCACCGGCTCTGCCGTCCTGACCTTAATGGCTTTTTAGCTCGCTGAATGAGAAGCAGCTATGCAGGAAGGAAGGCTTAGTGCACTGAAAGGAAGAACATTGATGTCACTAATGTGAAAAAACCTATTTCCACTTTAGAAACTTTAGGTAGGTTATGTCATTGTTTTAGCTGTGAAAGTTTCTTGGAGGGATGATGACTGTAAATGACAATGCTACAACAGCGTTAATGGAGCCCTAACAAACTATATAACAAAAATAAGAATAGAGGACATTCAGGTGATAGGAAGTACACTTTGTGGTGGACGTGACATCATTTAAATACAGTGATAACAGTGCACACTTTCAGACAGCCTCTCCTGGAAGACATTCATAGATGTTCACATGAAAAGAGCGTTTGAGAGACAAGTCTAAAGCCTGGTTCCTGTCTGACCTCCACACAGCTGTTCAAGCAGTGTGTGAAGTGGGTTTGAATGTCAGAATGTCGGTTTTTTGGAAAGTTACAGAAATTGTTGGACACAGTTCCAACATCGGAAAGTTGTCGGAGGACGGAGTTTCTGAAGCTTTTCAACCATCTGACAAGCACTGATGAAGCATACTGGCACTTTTACACTCAAAGTACTTTTGTTTCTTGTGCAAGACTGGCTGTTACTCTATAATTGGAGTAACAGCACTGTGACTGAGTTCCTGTGTGTTTCCTTCAGACACTGTTGAAATATCACTGGCACTTCGCATAAGGATGATGTTACAAATCATTATAAGGTTGACACAATTCATTGTTTTTATTACCAAATAAATTCCATGAAAAGTTACATTACAAAAATACATGTTTACATGGAAATTGTAATTCAACAAAAAGCGGCATTATTTACCAGATCAGAGTCTGAGCATGTGCAGTGGCATCTGCAGACACGGAACTACTCCCCAAAATTAAAATGCAGTTATAGTAATGGAGTACTAGGTTACCCAAAGTGACAGCATGGCTCTTTTTATTAGTTGGCAATGCATGCAGTACTTGTTAATGCTTCCGTTTTCCTTGAAAACAGCTATTTTTACGAAACCGTTCTGCAGATGGCTGACTAAACATAGCCATAAAAATTAGCTAGTCATTTCTCATGGCAAAATGTGGTCCTGGACACCTACTCTAGCGAGAACTACTACTACCACAGAGGCGGGTTTGAGTTTTTTTGCTAAGTGTTTCCACGTATGTCTGACAGAGTTTGTCACCGATATAGCGTCCCAACTGTGCAAGATATAATCACGAAACTTTACAGGTGTGTAGTGCCGTGCTTTAGCGTGATTGTCCCACGCTTCCTCTTCCCCCACGGACCGTTCGGTTGCATCTTTTTAAATGTCTGTTGCGGGGAACAGTCATATATAAATAGTCATCGTACATGTACATCGTACAAGTCCACCTCTCTCAACCGAAACAGTTGTACTCACACTGGTCAAACAAACTAGACTTTAGCCCTGAAGAGTGCTTGGGCATGATACAAATGGACAGTGTGGGTCACCTGGCCCTATTTGGCAGATTTTGCTGTGATCTAGTTTAGAGATGTCTTTGCCATATGCATTATTTCAGACCTTGAACCTTCATATATGCATGTTCCTTGTATCTTCACTATCACTATCACTATCATCATAGTGGTTACATTAACACACAAGACGATCACCTGTGTAGCTGTATCAGACCAGTTTTAGACTGGTATATAACAGTGTCCCATAGCAGCACATTATTCTCGTACAGTGTGTCCCCATCCTTGACTGCTGCTGCAGAGACTGCTCCTGGAAATGATTCTCCTTGTACTCATGGCAGATCAGTCCCAGTCACTAACCTGAGTAATGGCGGTGCTCAGAACTGTATTGTCCTCTGCCGCGTTGCCGTGGTGACAGAAGGAGAGAGTACCAGCATGCCAAAGAAAAGGTTCTGCAGAGAGTTAAAGAGTCACCGAGTCTCTGACCTTTCTGTCTGTGTGGCTGACTGCACCACCATTTATAGACACGGACACACACGGGTACAATGACAGGCTGGCAATGAAAGAGGCTGTAGGTCTTCATGTTTTTGTTGAGTCACTCTGTCCATGTCCCCATAGCTGCGTTTCTCAGTCAACCTTAAAATTCTGCCATTTTTTTTTTCTTCAGTAACAACACATGCTTCTGTGGCTCTAATGCAAACAACCCCACACCTCCAGACAATAGACAGCCTAACACTTTTTCTAACTTTTCTCCCAACTGTATGGTCTTAGCCCAACTCTCCTCAGAATACCCAATGATGGAGTGACCTCTGTGCTCCACAGTGGACGACTGTCACACTGTGTTTTCTGACCTGAACTGAAAACTTATATCTCAAGAAACTGTTCACGTACTGTACTGCTCTGCCTTCCCCTCTCCAGACCCTGCTGCTATCTGATGCTGCTCTCCACTTAAATACCAACCCACTGGATTTATTTCTTAATTCTGTCATACAGTGGTGGAAAGTAACTAATGCATTTATTCAAGTATTTAGGGACAAGTTGGAGGTACTTCGCTGTAATACAGTATATTATTCCAAAATGGTATTTCCATGTTATGTTACTCAAAACTTCCCCTCTACATGTCACAATGGAAATGTTTTATATGTAATATTCCGCTGCATTTATTTGACAGCGCCACTTAGTTTTCAGATTAAGATTTTACTTGAAAAACATTCCTAAAGATTAAAGCAGTGGCTTAATTGATTAAAGTAACCTTTTTTTAAAGATTATTTTGGCAGTTTTCAAGCCTTTTTCAAGCCTGCCCTGCTGCAGCCCCGGCCCTGCTGCGGCCCCGGCCCTGCTGCGGCCCCGCCCCTGCTGCAGCCCCGGCCCTGGTGCGGCTCTGGCCCTGCTGCAGCCCCAGCCCTGCTCCAGCCCCGGCCCTGCTGCAGCCCCGGCCCTGCTGCGGCTCTGGCCCTGCTGCAGCCCCGGCCCTGCTCCAGCCCCGGCCCTGCTGCAGCCCCGGCCCTGCTGCAGCCCCGGCCCTGCTGCGGCTCTGGCCCTGCTGCGGCTCTGGCCCTGCTGTGGCCCCGGTCCTGCTGCGGCCCCTTTGATGTATCAAATATATATATATGAATAGTTGCAATTTCACCAAAGAGTGATTTGTAAAAGAATGTCACAAAAAGCAGAAATTTGAGGAGACTCCAATGATTCAATACAGATTGTCTATCAGAAGGTTTTTCCTACCTATTAATCATCTCTCAACCCCTTGTACTTATCTTGTGACCCTTTACAGCGCCTCTGGACTAAACAACAGAACTTTATATAAGGGTTGTGTCCACATAGTATCTTTCTCTGGCAGGGCGCAGGGGAACGCTTCATCCCAGCGCTTTCAAACGCTGCCAGTGGGTGTTGTTTCTATGACAACAGCATTCATTTTAGCAAGGTAGCTAGCTTAACACTACGTAAACAGAAGGTTGACTATTACAGCTAATGTTGATGATAAAAGCACAACACTGGCTCATCTGAGCTGCTGGTAGTTTGCCGAACTGGAGATGACTTCAGAGCTTTTCTGAATAGTTCAGAGATTTTTAACTAGAAGCCCCCAGTTCATGTATGTTTGTGTGTTCTTCCAGCCCGCATAGAGACAAGTAGTTTTCTTCCATAATACCTCTGAGGTCTCTCCTCCTCCCATTATGTCTGTCACTACCCTTATGTTTTTGAAAGCTATGTTTCGTCCTCCTAGCCCCCTGCGGGCTCTTGTCAGGAAAGCCCCCTTCATTCTCTTCTCCCCGCAGTGTCTCCCAGAGAAAACTAGTCTTTTTCATCTCTCCGTGTCGACATCCCCGGGTTTAATGTGTAATCCCTGCCTCAGAGTGAACGCCTGAACTCCACCGGGGCTGCGGCAGCTGCAGCTTTTTCTTTCTCCACATTAGACTCACAAATCGACCATCGGACAGTCTCGAAGGCCTTGTGTGGGAGGCAGCAGCACGAAATGAGGAAAACAGTCAAATGCTCAGGAGCACACAATGAAGTACAAGAACTGCACAGTACACCTGGACTGGTTACTGTTCCCTGCCAGAGGAAACAGTGGATTTCAGTACAGTTGCTGTTGGTGAACCTCTCATGATATAGAAGCATTTTTTCAAGGCAAAGATCTTGTAATATGACTTTTTGTTACAAAGTGAACAGACTACTATCTAGACTACAGTCCTCTCAGCTTTGGCCTTATCATACAGATTTAATTCATACAGTTAATTTAGCTTGATTCTACTTATCCAGTTACATCTCTTGACTTCTTTCAAAGTATTTATTAGTTTAAATTGCAACCGAGGAACAAGGAAACCATAAAAAAAGGCAAAAATGACAAATGTTTTCTGGTTCCAGATGTGACCATTCGCTGCTTTTCTGTTTTGTATCATTTTTTGAGTGAAATTATTTGGATTTTGGTGGTCAGGCTCCATTTTCAAGTGTTCAAATTCTTTGTTATTTATACATAATCTTTCTATGGTCCTAGGAATAGTGCGAGAACACAAGGGCACTCACCTTTGACTAACAGCAGCTCCTGCGAGGATGTTCTCGGCAACCTCAAAAGTCAAGCGGCCACGTCCATGCTGTCAAGTCAACTAATCCTCTGACTGGTTTTTGTCTTTGCAGAGTACGCTGAGAGCATTGGAGACGGGAAGAGTGAGGAGTTTAAAGAGGCTGAGCGGAAGAGGATCATGGACCTTGTGGAAAACTTCTAATCTCAGTTTCTCTCTTGCACTCTCACTGAACACACACACACACACACACACACACACACACACACACACACACACACACACACACACACACACACACACACACACACACACACTCAAACACACACACACACTCAAACACAAACATTATATTCTTACATTTACACACAGAACCTTTACACCCCGCTGGTCTGATCTGGGACTGATGGTGACCTTGAGAACTGAAGTGTGTGTTTTTCTGTAACATATTAAAGTCGCTGGGTATTTTTACATGCACAGCAATACCACGATTACTAGTCTGCTAACTAGACTAGACTTATTTTCATAGTTCAAATGTTTTTTCCAAATACCCGGGTTAACCTTGCCTGCATCTTTTGCACCTAGTATGGGGGGAAAAGGAAACTCAAATTATTGGAAATTATTTGTATTTTTAATTATTGAAATCTCATTCATGTCATAAACGTCATTTTTATGTTCCAGAGAACTGGTTAAAATGAAATGATTGCTGTGCAGGTAAGGCTGCTCAGTGTACAAACAGCAGGAGTTGAGTTTGGAGAGCAGGAGATTGTAGCAAACAGGAGACGTACTACAGTGCTGTTTATACTCTATCCTCTGGTGCTGAGCACTGCGGAATAATTATATACAGACTTTGCACTGATCTGCAAACTTATTATCTATCCCCTCGGCTCTTCTACTTTACCTGATTTGTTTGTTTTGGATTTACATGTAAAATATTTTCTAATAAAACATTTGGTAATAAAATCCCGGTTGCATGTTTGGTTTGTTTGATTAATGTCACGGTTTAGTGAGTGAGATTGGCACAGCTTGTTGATAACCATCACACGCATAAATCTCATTTTGCCTTCGCTTGGTCACTGTTGCACAGAGGCACAGATGGAGACAACAAACCTGTATCTGCAGCTGCCTTTTCAGTGAGAGGATGCTCACAGAAAGGGAGACCTGCTTCGTCTTTATTTGTCTGAACCCACCCACTGCTGGATCTCAGCAGCCTCCCAGAGCTCTCAGCCCACTGCTGCCTCTCTTTATGATGCTGTTCACACACACACACACACACACACACACACACACACACACACACACACACACACACACACACACACACATCAATGTGGAGGTGTATTATGCTAGGGCTGTATACACAAAAAAACCTTCTGTATTATTATCCCTGTCTATGCACCATACTTCACTGTATCTTTGCTCTCTTTATGCTTAATATCACTCTCTTTATGTCAAGTTCGCTCTTTATGTCAAGTTCACTCTCTTCATGCCGTGTGTGTGTGTGTGTGTGTGTGTGTGTGTGTGTGTGTGTGTGTGTGTGTGTGTGTGTGTGTGTGTGTGTGTGTGTGTGTGTGTGTGTGTGTGTGTGTGTGTGTGTGTGTGTGTGTGTGTGTGTGTGTGTGTGTGTGTGTGTGTGTGTGTGTGTGTGTGTGTGTGTGTGTGTGTGTGTGTGTGTGTGTGTGTGTGTGTCTTGTAGTGAAGAGGTGACCCACTTAAACTCTCTAACCCACTATGTTTAGTCTGATATGAATCGTCCATGTCCTTAGTATCCGGCTGTAAAGTCTTGGTGTAACGCCCTTTCAAAATATGATTTCCAAGTTGTTCCAAGTCTTGTATTTCTTCAACGCAGCAGTGTTTCAACAGATCTGAGCTGTTTTTTGTTTTTTTTTAAACCACGGAATTGTCCTTTTACCTCTTTCTTGTGGATGAATAAGGTTTCCAACTGTAGTTATAGGGGATCGTAATTGTTCACGTTTGGCCGGTGCGTCTGTTTTGTGTCAATGGAGCGTTTAGACCCGAAAACCGTATTTTGTAAGCTCAGCAGCTATTGTTCTACCCTTTCTTGTACATAGACACACACATCTACTTTTGTCCCTTTCAAGCCATAGGAGCTACTGGAAAGTGAGCAAGTATCTGAGGCCATGATTGGGGTATCTGAGGACTTTGGTTGATCCTTTCCATACATTGTAATTTAGCAAGTACCTTAAGGTGCATTTATTTTCAAGTATTTATCATGTAAAAGCTAAAGTGAGCACCTTTTTTGGGCAGGCATCTCTTCACTGTCTTTCATATAAAACCAAAAGACAAAATCTATTTGCATTGGTGTCTTGTGTATTCAGTAGTATATATATTTCTGTGTTATTATTCATTTAGTGTACCATACCCTGTCTGGATCCCTGACCGTAATCCGGGCAGAAATAAGCAGAGGCGAGAGAGACCAGGGGGGTGCCATTCACTGACAGCTGTCGCATCTATTTTCTTTCCTGAGTGTTTTTACGAACTCTAATATCGCTCAGTAACAAGATGGGTAGAACGGCAGGGCATCGTTTGCATATTGTATTGGCAGAGGAGACCCGGCCCCATGCATCTCTTATCAGTGATTATGACTGTGGCTTGTTTAACAGCGGTTGTACACCAATTTCACAGCCGAGGGGAGGGAGAATAATTGTATTTTCCGAATGACTGAGTGCAAACGCTGTGCACTGCTGTGCTTCTGGTCTCCTCTATTTTAATACGGACTGAGAGGAGAAGGTATTCTGTTATTGAGAGTCAGTACAGGAATTGGTAAAGGGTGTAAAACAGGGGCATTGCGACTCAAGGCTTTGGTGTTTACAGGCCTCCAGGACCCGAAGCTCAACAGTAACCTCTTTATCTGTGCGTCAGTTATTGTGGAATATCCCCAGATCTCTGTTCCTGAATAGGTCAACACAATCAAGACAGTCTACAACTTGTTAAAGCTGATTGCTTCTTTTCCATTGTTATCAAATGATTTGGGTCTGAGATTGTGCTGTTATGAAAGCTGGTGTGACAAGGCTCTTACCTCTCAGTGGATGTGAAGTAAACCTTATGGCAAAAACAAAAAAGTGGGAAAAATTGTCAGCAAGGTCCAGTCACTGAGGCAACCCCCATTAGAACAGCAGAAAGCAGTAAGTGGTAAAGATGGCCCCTACCTCTGCCCACTACCAGGTGAGATCACTGTTTGTGACAGGTGGCTGTACTGAACCCAACCAGGAGACTTTAAGCTGACATATTACGCCATGAACATGCTCATACAGGTAGATAGTAGCAGTGTTCAGAGCTGAGGCTGATTAAGAATTGTCCTTTATTTCTCAGCATAATTAACCCTGCCTTGCAGGCATACAATTATACAAGTTCACACACAGAGAGCTGTCATCACACAAACTCATGCGCTCAAAACGAAGCTGTTAATTGCTGCCGTAGTCCAACTGTCGGGCAGCAGCTGTGGTCAGCACTGGAAGCTCAGCTGCTGGATGAGTTATGTCCACCAAATTGGCCACTCTCCCTCCCTACATGTTATTGCACACTGCAAAAGTTGTATTAGGGCATAGCAAAATATTACTAAGGCATACTACCCAGTAGGCATCACAGCCTGCATGGATACAAAATATCAAGTATATTGTGCACCCTTTGTGTGTTTTCTCTGCAGCTCATTAAGAGAAATAGTTTATTCTATTTTCCTCTTTATCTCTCTATGGAAGGCTGTGTCTTATACTGCAAAACAAAATAACACATGAACGTCTGGGATAATGGCTTCTATCAAAGAGGGGAATTGGAGTCGGGTAATTGGAGTCAGGTAATCGAATCAGTGTGTTGACATTCAGATTTGGGTTACAGCAGAAATAACTCTAAGAGAATGATTATGGGGCTGCAGGTGTTTCGTCCATTTACTAATGTCAGTGTTCAAAGATCCACAAATAACTACACTAAATTACAAAAAGAAGGAAAAACTAATGGCAATGGCGTGAATGGACAGGAAGCTCTTAAGAAAAAAATATGATTCAAAATGGCTACCCACCATTTCAAATAGTTTTTTTTTTTGAGAAGTTTTGATGCAGGGCACAACATAACGTTTGGTATTGACGTGAGCCTGGAAGCAGAGCCACATGCGTTGCTGTCTTGGGGTCTGAGTAGCTTAAAGTAAAAGGTACAATGAGGGACAACTTGCACACATTAGTACAACTATCCATTATATATATATATAAGCTAAGTCAGCAAAGGTAAAAAGGGTTTCTCTGAGCTGCTACGCTACACACAGTACATCACTTTGCCTATCAAGGTGGTTAAAGGTGGGTAAAATACCTCCGAGCTATTCTGCCCTGTTTTGAAAAAAAGTCCTTGACATCAATGGAAATTCTACAAGTACTTACATACTGTCCCATGAAGTCCAATAGCTCATATCAAAGTGCCGCTTGTCACTGGAAATGTGTATCCTCCACTGTTCAATTCTGTATGTGACCAACACTGAGGCAGCATTTCAGCACCATGGACAGCAACACAGCACTGCTAGGGGATGCTGTGTTCCCTGACACCAGTCTTGTAGGCTACACCCACTGCAGTTCCACACACTGACAATCTAGGACATCAGGCTACTTGTTTTAGAAAAGACAAAAGTTAATGTGTGTATATTTGGTTGTGCAATGCTTCTGCTAGTACTATTTTTTTCTTTCTCAGAAAACTTTTTGGTGACCATTTTTAAGACTGAACCCAGCCTGATTCAAACCAGTGAGAAGAGCACAGAGGGGGGAAAAAACAAAAAAAAATAAAATGTGAAAGATAATGGAAAACTGCTCTAACTTTTCAGCTGCAAATCCACCTGCCTTCAAGGAAGCCAGACAATAGTTTACTCATTTTATAGACAGTATAAAATATAGACATAGTCTCTGTGAGGTTCTGAAGAGCCAAAAACAAAGCTCAAATACCCCTTTGCGACCAACCCAGACCTAGTTCTAGTGCTGGGCTGGTGCTGGTTCACTGTTGGTTCTACTTGCAAACCTTTTTTTGGTTTTCCACAGGCTGGAGAGCCACCAGAGAGCCACGTCATTACTTCACCGTATACGTCTGAGGTTTCCCCAGAAATGCTAATACCCACTTCCAGCGTAGCCACAACAATGGTGGATTACAATACACTCGTACTGCTTGTCTTGAATACAATGTATGGAGATTTTGTTTAAGAAGAAAGGTTCAAGACCAGCAAAGAGTTGGTGCTGCTCTGGAACCAGTTTTCCTGGCCGAGAGCCGGTTCTTTGGACGTCAAAGAACTGGTTCAAGATTAGACACCAGCTCTGAACCTCATCTTCATCTTCATCTTCAACCGCTTGTCCCTGTCGGGGTCGAGGGCCGGGGGCTGGAGCCGATCCCAGCTGACATCGGGCGTGAGGCAGGGTACACCCTGGACAGGTAACAGTCTATCGCAGGGCACATAGAGACAAACAGAGACAGACAACCATTCACACCTACGGGCAATTTTAGAGTCATCAATTAACCTAACACGTGCATGTCTTTGGACTGTGGGAGGAAACCCGAGAACCCGGAGAAAACCTCTGAACCGGCCCTCAAAATGTCTTGGTCGAAAAGGGGTAAGCGGCTCTCGGCCCAGTCCATGCAGGCTCATCCAAAAATGAGTGAGGGATGGAGCATGGGTGAGGCCGGCCAATGAAGCCACCTGATCAAAGCGGCCATTGGCTTAATTATGCATAAATTTAGGCCTAAATAGTCTATAATTGAAATGATTTGAGTCATGACCGAAAGAACGAGGTCGCAGGTACAACCAGCCGAAATGGGTTTTCTCAGGAGGGTGGATGGAGTCTCCCTTAGAGAGAGGGTGAGAAGTTCAGCCATCCGTGAGGAACTCGGAGTAGAGCCGCTGCTCCTTTATGTTGAAAGGAGCCAGTTGAGGTGGTTGGGGCAATTAGTAAGAATGCCCCCTGGGCGCCTCTCTAGGGAGGTGTTCCAGGCACGTCCAGCTGGGCCCAGGCCTCGGGGAAGACCCAGGACTAGATGGAGAGATTATATCTCCACACTGGCCTGGGAACGCCTCGGGATCCCCCAGTTAGAGCTGGTTAATGTGGCCCGGGAAAGGGAAGTTTGGGGTCCCCCGCGACCCGACCTCGGATAAGCGGATGAAGATGAGATGAGATGAGATGAAATGGTTTGAGTTGTCACGACCAGGGAAACTAGCTCCAGGGACAAAACCTACCAGAAACCAGAAACATGTTTATTTCTGCTATAAAGTGGATCGTTTTAACATGGGGGTCTACGGTGATTGACTCAAGGCACTTCATTTTCAGTTCTGGAGATCGCCGATTGGTTCCGATCCAATTGCTCATGGAAGAAAAACTGATTTAGGAAGAACAGTTTTCAGGGAGGAAACAGGCCATTCAACCTTTTTGGGGTGTTGTCAAAACTAGTCTGAAAGTCATTTCTTCTGACATTGTTTCATTTTTTTTATGAATCTTTACTTTAAGAAAGACTACACCCGAGGTCAGGAAGCAGGCTTCTCCACCCTGTTGTTAGCAAACACTTTAAGCTAATGTCTGAGGCACACCCCAGCACATTGTATGCTTAAATATGTTTAAGTTCGTTTATTATGTCGTTAAAATAATGAAATATGATAATGATAACACGTCTGGTCTAGTGTCGCTTCATAAAACCGCGTATTCTCGGCGAAATATAAAATGTCTAAAGTTGAATGTTGCTTAATGTGTCTCTAATATCACTCCTCTTCTAAATCGCATTGTATTCCCCACTGCAAGCCGCGGCACTTCCCAATTGGGAGAAGTCCCTCCGCCGCATGTAGGGCGGACCGAGCGGCAGCACAGCTTCAGTCGGTCTGCTGGCGCACACACACGGGCTGCAGCTGCTCCTTCGCATCTCCCTCCCCTCACCAGAGCAAGTCTACTGGATTAAAAACAAAACAAAAATAACTAACAATAAAACAAACAAAAAGAAAAGAAGAAAAAAACATCTTTTTCGGCGTGCACTCCACTCGATGTGAAAGAGACAGAGAGGGGTAAAGGAGAGCAGATAACACAGAAGAAGAGACATGGGAGCGTTCAGAGTGCTGCTGGGGAGTTTACATTACGTGGGACTCTACATGCAACTTAGTGTCTCCGCGAGGCAAGCTGGACACGGCGAGGTGGAGAACCACATTTCTGGGAACGGTAGGTGTGAGATCCGCTTCTGATTCCCTTTAATTCCTTTCCTCTTATGGGGGGGCATCAAAGAGGGCTGTGGAGAGGTGATGCCATCTGCTCACATGCAGAGGAGGATTTCAACAAAGGCTGAGAGAGAGAGGATGATGCTGATAATATGCCAACTAATGCAAATGTGTGTTCTCTTTGATTGTGTGTGAGTACCCGAAGAGCTTGTGCTTTCTTGCTGTCAGGCATTACATTAAAAAAGAGTTCAGGTGTGTGCTATGAATAGATCCACCTGTCATTCAGCCAGTGCATGGCTTTCCATCTTATTAGTACAGTAGAAAGGTTTAAAGTGTCATTTAAATTTGAATGATCAGACCATTTGCAGTTATACATTTGAAAGGCTGAATACTAATTAACGTGGTAGCCAATTCTTATGAGTGTAATGGTTGTTGTCTTTTGTATAATTGGTGGTGTAACTGTCTAATGTATGGTGAGCCTGCGCTCATGACTGTCAGGATTTTGATTTCTGTGAGAGCTGCAGCGCTCCACCAGGGTTTCTCACCCCCCCTCTCCCCTGATCAGTTGGTGATTCATCCAAACAGAGCAGAGGCGATGTCAGCTGATAGAAGGAAGTTCATATTCTCTTTAACTATACCCATCAAATGTATACTGAACAACCAGGATCTGCCTCTTTGTTTTTTTACCAGGAGCATCCCTAAATGGCCTCCGGTGTTTACACTTTGTTGCATCATACGGACTGACACACACAGTGTCACAGTTTGTTTCGGTAACTTTGGCTCAGCCCGGCAATCTCAGCAGATGTCACAGTTCTGGCTTGGCAATGCTGGCAGCACAATGTCTCTGTGGGTTGAAAAATTAAAGTAAGAAGGAGAAGAAGGAGGAGAATGAGCGGATGTGATGGCCAGCAAGTCTGAATGCCTCAATACCTGTGAATCCTACAGTAGATCCATCCCAACTTTTACTTCTATTTTCAGATACTTCCCAACAGCTTAACCTGGGACCCAAGCAAGTGTGTGCATCCCACACACTAAGCCGCAGTATGCAACATTTGCATCTAAAAATACACCTGAATCAAATCAAAGTAGGGTCACAACACAGATGAGATCCCTTTACCTAAGACACAAATAAAGTTATCTGGTAAGGTCTGAAAATGTCTGCATCCACGGGAAGAGATTAGTTGACGCTTTGAGAAGAATTAGTTGAATTCCAACTCATTTTGTAAAGCATTGAGCGGATGTATCAGCCACAGAAAGCAGAACTCCGATACGTTATATATTTTTGACAAAAGAAGGTAAAAAAACCTTAAAGGAATAGTTCAACATTTCTGGAAAATATACTCATTCACTTTTGTTGCCAAGAAACAAGTTGTGGTATTTCTTGAATGTTCCTAGGGTGTTCAAATCAAATTTGTTTTCTTTATACCCTGATCCACATCATGTCATTTTGATACTTTTTTATCATAGTTTCATGCGCTAGATGATCCAATTACTGTAGGTCCTCGTGCAAAACTATGATGGTGATAAGCCCAATTTATTGAAAATATGAATAAAAGTTGGGCAGCACGCTGGTGTGGTGGTTAGCAGCACCATCGTCTCGAAGCAAGAGGGTTCCTGGTTCAAATCCGGGTAGGGGCCCTTCTGTGTAGAGTTTGCATGTTCTCCCTGTGTCTGTGTGAGTTCCCCTTGGGCTCTCTGGCTTCCTCCCACAGTCCAAAGACACGCATGTGTTGGGTTAATTGGTTACTCTGATCTACACTATATTGAATGTGAGTGTGAATGATTGTCTGTCCCTGCGATAGACGGGCGTCTTGTCTAGGTTGTACCCCGCCTCACGCTCAGTGTAAGCTGGGATTGGCTCCAACCCCCAGGACCCTGTTAGGGACAAGCGGTTGAAGATGATGGATGGATGGATGGATGGATGAATAAAAGTTAAAACCGGCCACTCCTGACTCTGACATGAGGTGGACAAAACATTTTAGTAAATAAAGGATTTTATTTTGATCAGCTTCATTATAGCTGGTGCCCATATATTAAAATATGCCTGGGTTGGACCATCCATCCATGTTTTTTCATCTGGTTATCGGTGTCGGGTTGCTGGGCCAGCAGGCTTAGACAGTATACCAGATTTCCCTCTCCTGAGCAATGCTGTCCAGCTCTTACTGGGTAACCCTGAGGTCTTCCCATACCAGATGAAATATATAAATCTCTCCAGCGCGTTCTATCCCCAGGGCCTCTTACCAGTCGGACATGTCATGAAAACATCTAACGGGAGACGCCCAGGAGAATCCTAATCGGTTGCCCGAACCACCTCAACCGGCCCCGTGAAGAAGCGGCTGCTCCACTCTGGACTCCCCCCGGATGCCTGAGCTCCTCAGCCTATCTGAGCACAGCCACTCTGCAGAGGAAACAAATTTTGTCAGCTTGTATCTGCAATCTCATTCTTTCAGTCACTATCTAAAGCTCATGACTATTGGTAATGCTTGGAACATAGATGAACCTGTAAATAGTTCACTCCTGGACTCTTGTCCACGAAGTGAGGGTAAAACTGGAGCGTGAGATGGACAGGTGGTTTGGTGCAGTGTCAGCAGTGATGCGGTAGTCATACCAGACCGTATTGAAGAGGGAGCTGATCCGCAAGCTAATGATTTACCAGTCCGTTTACGTTCCGACATTCACTTTTGGTCATGAGCGTTGGGTCGGCCCTGAGACCAGTATTTCTGAATCGGCTCGGGACATTCCTAGCTCGCAGTCTGGTTCTAGCTTAATTTTTAACGGACAAATATGAGGCATTGCTCTTCTCATCCAACTCTTGGCAAGAAAGCGGGAAAAAAAGTGTTTCCCAAGAGATTGAATTATTCCTTTTACTCAAGCTTCTCTTACTTGCTTTTTTCCAATGTGCTTTTAACTGCATTTCGTGGTCTTCAACAGTAGATGGAATTTGTTCAGTTGTCATGGTGATGGCTCAGTTGTCAAAACGTGACCTTAGTATAGATTGTTGGTTTTAAAGATGCTTTCTGGTCTTCTTTCGAACGTCCGCTGACTCGTGATCGTTGCTCTTTGACCCCTTCCCGCCTGATGCTCTGACCAGATTTAGTCCGGTGATGTCCGTTTCCAGCGTTCATTTAGTCTCTTGTCATCTTTGTCATCTCATCCATGTAGCACAGCTGTCACATGTGATGTCATATTGGACTTTAATCGTTCTCTCTGGGGGGTCCTGTCTTTAGAGAAAAGTGTTTGGGTTTCGTGGTAAGTGCTGACTCCTTTGGTCTTGTTCACTCTGATTACGTGTTCTGACAGCTGCTTCCACATATGTGAATACGACTGGGATACTTCTGATGGTTTCTGTTCATTTAAAAGCATCATAGAGTGGCCAGGCTTGTACACATGAGCACGCCATGTGCTGTGTAAAATGCTAATCTCACGTTAAAGGGTTTTCCCTCTATATAAGTGTCAGATATTTAGTATTTCTCCTTTTTTTGCCATTCAGAACTTCATGAATAACATTTCGTGGCAGGTTGCCGCATCCATAACATAATGCATCAGAATCATTTCAAAGTGAAAAATGTGCTTGTGGAGAAGAGTGGGAAACAGTGGGTGTGCGGGATTTTTATGGAAATAAGTGTGTGCAGATACACTTGTTTTTGTTTTGTCCCGAGGGTAGAATGGAAGAAGAGGAGGGCAGATTCATGTACTGTTAATTTCTAACTGAATTATGAAGTCGCCCTGCAATTTCATACATTCTAAAATACTGAAGTCCACAATTAAATCTAATGGGATTGTCAGATGAATTGCAGGTGGGGATGATGAGCTTTTTAAGGGTGAAGATAAGGATTAAACCCACCTTAACATCTTTATTTAAGCAGAACATTTTTTTAATACTTTTTAAAGGATGACATCCACGGTTCACAGCATGGGTTTCACCACAGTGAGCAATACCAAATGAATGGCAAGAGGACTGTGACAGGGTCAACTGAGCAAACGAGAGGAGACAGTACATTTGGCTTGTATTGGTGGTTTCTGAGCCCTGTGGGGATCATAATTTATCCTCCTTTTCCATCATGGGCACTCCAGCAACTGGAACAGAGAACAATGAGGGAAAAAGGAAAGGAACTGAGGGAATTTCTTAAAAGGAAAAACCTTCGCTTGAATTTCATAATGTTCAGGTCTACATCTGCCGAGACGCTGCTTTAGTCATTGATACTTTTCAATTAACTCCTAATTAGGGAATGGTTATCCAGTGAGGCGATTAGTCCAGCCAATCAATTGGCTTAATTAATCAGTGAAGGGAAAATGAGCCGTTGGACCAATGAGAGGCTTTAAGTTTATAAAGGAAAAAAAACATTGTCATTAGACAATAGGGGCAATGCTAACAGATTTTTTGTTGATGGTTCTAGTCTAACGATACCAGATTTTCCCATTGTAATCATTGATCAGCTTGCATCACAACCACAACAATGCGCATTTTAAATGAAAACATATTTTTTTACCACTTAAAAATTAAATAATAAGCCCTGAGAGGCTGTTGTTTACCATAACTCTGGAACAGCTAAGGTGTGTTGTTAGGCACGACGCTTTTCTAAAATCAGTGTAAATCTTGGCCTCAAGTGGATTATTGTTTTTATAAAACAATTACTCTTTATACCTGGCACTTTTTTATTCAATAAACACAGAAAAAAACAATAATCTATTGTTCTGTATTGTATTATTCTTCTGCCAAGCAATGGAGTTTTTCAGCCACAGAATGGTTGCCAAGCAACACACAGACACAGTGGAAAGCATGCTATCAAGCTAGTCGATCAGTGGTGGTCACGGTGCCGGACGATTTACAAATCTATAGCAGCAACATGGAGCCAGTTTAGTTTACACGTTACAGGTTTCTTCCAATTCCTGTAGACAACTTATTCAAATTAATTATAAAATATCTTCAAATTAAAGCAAACTATGCCACTTAATGACCAGGAATACACTTATTAATAAGGTAAAAAAAAAAAGGATAAATAATAAGGACAAATAATAAATAGGAGATCAAAATTCTGCTAGTCATCAGCATATAGGCATTCACTGTAAAATGACATACTGTACATTCTGTTCAACTCGCCTCTTGAACTGCAGATTGAGCAAGTGGGCACTGCATCCTCTTGTTCTGTAGCTATTTTCCGTACTTTCCTGCACATTTGATTAGTTCTCACTCCTGCCAAATCTCTCCACAAGTTTAGCAAGCAGACCTCTACCCTTGCACTTTTACGTGATTTGGTGTTGTGCCTTCACATTGGAAGGAAATAATTCATTTTGCGCATTTCAAAGTTGCCTCATCATATGTTCTTGACAAAGTTTCAGATAGCCCATAAAATATTCAACTATTTACACAGTGTCATTTAACTCCTTGTCAACAGGAGGCGCTGCAGCATTCACCTTCCCATGCCCTTGCTCGCTATTATAACCATACTGTATATGTATCTGTCATGGCAACTATTATGCTCACTTTCTCCTCGCGGAGAACTCTAGATCTTTAGTTAGAGATATCAAGTTGTAACTGTGTAGCTTGGTTAAATGCTTCCCTCAAGTGGGGTCGTGCTTACCGTATTCACAAGAAGAGTCCATATCAACACCCCGTCATGTTGTATTCACAGCCTCGTGAATGGAAGTTTTCTCAACTGTAATTACTGTAATTGTGATACAGTCACAGCTGTGTGTTTTATAGTGAATTTTACAACGACTTCGAAAACAGCTCATCCAGTCACAATCAAGGGTTGGAACTATCTGCTGGGATTTTTGGGTCTACTGATCAGACTGAAAAAGATATCCGTGCCTGTGACCCTTCACTTAGAGCCAGTCTTATATCTTCCCTCTGTTTTGACCTCCATCAAGAGAAAAACCAGCCCCATTCTGACACTCCTTATTAGATTCGATTCGATTTGAACCATTCTTTCCAGTTCAACAGTGGAATCATTTAACATTCAGTGAGAAATCCTTTATGGCTGCTGCACCACCTTGAAAGGCTTCAGGCATGGCTGATCCTCTTACACTTCGATAGCATTTGAGAGGAATGGATGGATGGATGGATTGGATGAGTATAAACCAGGTGTGGCGCAGATGCAAGACCGGGGTTTGTACATTAATTGTGTATGTTGAGTGATAAATATAATGAGAGGAAATAGGTCTTCCACTAAAAGCAAACTGGGGCACTGAGGCAATGGCATCACACTACTGTTATACCATTAAAGATTTAACAGTGGCCAGTGCCGTATCACTGGCAAACATTCAGCAGCAGCTTGTGAGGTTTACTCGAGTCTTCTGCAGAATTAGACACCAAATGTCCACGTCTGCTCCTCGCCTCCCACTCACTTGCTTTTCAGATCTGATGGCAGTGTATTGAAATGACAGTGGGGTTCCTGACATCGCAACAGTGGTTAGTACAGCATAGAAGACCAACTGTCAGGACAAAACCCCTAATCAGATGTGCTGATGATGAGTTTTTTTTAGTTCAGCTAATGTGTGCACATATCCAAGTATTGCTTAATAAACGATAGATAGTATTATTATTTTTATTAAAATAAAATTCATTAACAGCTGCTTTATGATAGCCTGGCATCAGGGGCTTTATATATCAATGGTACGGACCGCAATGCCTCAGGACTACATGTAACACCAAAATGTAATGTGCAGCATTTTCCACATATTTATTGCATGTGTATTCCACGCTTTTGTAACAGAAGAGAGCAATGCACTGTAATTTGTGCGTATGCCACATATTTGTTTTGTATGTATTTCACATATTGAAAGCAGGAGACTTAGTACAAGACAGGGTTCGTTTCCCAGGCCGTTGCTGTTCATGTCCAGGACGTACTTAACCAAACCACAGCCTTCATTCTAATCCATACGAAGTGGTTTTCTTGCCTAATCCTAACTGCCACCTTTTGTAGTCTAAAATGGTGTAACGATCCACTTCCGGTGTAACGGTCCACTTCCGTTGTAACGGTCCACTTCCGTTGTAACGGTCCACTCCTGGTCCATCGCCTTCTCTGGGCGACTTCTGCTCACTTTCATGCACCGTTTTGTAAGATATACAAATTTGTGTGCAGAACATTTGCACGATGTTGTATGAACCTGTTCATGAGAATACGCTGCAGAGACAACAATATCTTGGATAAACTGATTGTTATATTAATTGGGTAATATAACAATCAGTTATATTCAATTATTAATCCAACAACGTTAGATTAATCTACTAATCAGAAATTTAATCGCTAGATAAATAATAAAAAAATAACCATTGGGTTCAGCCCTAGAGACAAGCATTTCCCTTTTTTTTCTGACAATTTAGAGACTAAACAACTTATACGCTCCTTCAACGTCTTTACCTAGATATATATATTTATGCCCAGTATGCGTTTATTTTCTTTCCAATATGAGATGTGTCCTAAATATATTTAAAACTACCGCTGTGTGTAAACACAAAGAGACATACAGTAGAAGGAGGAGAATGTCAGAACAAACAGGAAGGAGCCGAGGCTGACAGTTTTAAAGCTTGTTGGCGCTCAGCGGTTGGTAGAGACAATGTATTTAAGTCTTGACCTCACTATATCCTCCTCACTGAGAAGACAAGCGCTGTAGGGCAGCGTGGGATTAACTGTGGAGAAGAGAGGAATGATTCCTGTAGCTACACCATACCTCTGCACAATGCACCTTACCACCATCGTCTCAGGACTTAAAAATCAATTGTATATGTGTGTCCTGGCCTTGTCTGCAAAGCCTTTCATGAACAGAGTGTACTCAGAGTAATAATCCATGACATTTTCATAATAATAGGTGCCATTATTACCATTTACTGCTGCAATTCAACAGTGATTGAAAATATATCTACTTAATGATACTCTAGGGGTTATATTTCTAAAGCTGCCACATGACAGTGGGACTTGGATAGAGAAAAAAAGGCCTGGATTCAAATGGCCATTCGATTGTATAGGAAGAAAATGTGTTCTTAATACATTCATGTTACACCAACAGACTCTTTATTAAGTCAGACATTATAATTTATCTACATGTACTTTTTGTTGTTTGGTTTTAGGTTAGGACCATAGAGGGAAATTTGATTTCAAGCAACACTATGCATGGATTACTTTAGGGTGAGATTATGGAATTCTTTAGAAAACGATTTAAAGGGTTGTATAAATAAAAATACAAAAAATTGTGTATGGCTACTTTTTATTTTTAAAAGGTTTAATTAAGTGCAAGTGAAAACACCTGTGTGGGTCCACTATGAGTGAGTGTAAGGTCTTTGAAATATTCACCTTTCACCTTTCACACATTCACAAGCAGAGTGCATACGTTAATAAAAATATGCATGAGCAACATGTTAGTTATTTTTTGGCCATAGGAAAGTGACTTCAGGGCTTTGCTTTTCAAACCTGTGTTTTTAAAATAAAGAAGTTGGGCATTTTTTTTGTATTGAACAGTAATGTGTCTGTCGTAAGCCCCTTTAACACATTCCCTGCAACCCTGAAATGATGTAGACATTACCCAGGGGAGCTGTTTGTGAGAACGCTAAAGTCCGAATCAGTTGGATTGGATATTAAACAGACTTTACCCTGCCAGCTCCCTAGAACAAAGACTGTGTAATGTCCTGTTGAGCCCATGTGGGAATAGAGAAGCTTGTTGTCTAGAGAATTAACGAGTGGTCATGTTGCTTACATTCCTACATGGTGAGGGACCAGAAGAAGACAAAAATCCGAGGATGAAGAAGGCAGATTCACATAAAGATGTCAATGAAATTGTCTGTACCTGGAGTAGGTTTGTCACAATACTAGAATTTGAAAGTCGATAGCTACTGATACACAGGAAAATAAACTCACAGATTATCGCTAATCTGCCTAACTATAGTCAAAGCTAATTCATACTTCATTTCGTAGTCTTGTTTTGTTTTCAACATGGACGTGAGCAAATAAACAGAGGCTTATTATTACGCAGTCTGCAACATTTATTTGATCATATTCACTGAAGCCGACACAATGCTCCGAAAGAACAACTTAAATCATCCGATTTTAGAAAAAAAAATGCACTTCTACGTGCACCTAGAGCTTGTTATTTGTTTTGCAAAAATCCACCGCTCCCATATCATCCTGTCCATTCAGCAAAGTTCACAGTTTGTGCAAACGCCACGGATCCAACCTCCCTCCTCGGGCATGTTACAATATCACAGGGTTCATGCCTCAATTTAGGCATACGCTAAATGACCTTAGCAGTTGCTATCTATGAGTAAGTCTACCAGCCTTCTTCCATGTAGCGTGTACCTCACGATGTTTATTGATGAGAGAAGACACGGGCACGTTCACAGTAATCTGGTGCACGCACACTGACGAGAACTGGATGGGAGGGAGTGGAAGAGCTCAATGGTGGTGGGGAAGGGGCGTGAGAGTTGTAGACATTCAAAACTTGAGTGAGTCAACTCAATCTGCCAGACTTGCAGACTGCAGCTTTAAGATTCCCACACGCCACATCTCTGTTCTTTTTCTTTTTTATGTGAGGTTCATTTAGTTTATTCTGTTTCTGTATGGCAAATTAGGACGTGTACTTGTTTGAATGTTATATACTACGTTGGTGGCAAATAATTCTCAATTCATTTGAGGCATTTTTGGTTTCAGCCTTGAGCGATAAATTGATACATGTTGGTATATTCAATATCACTGCCCAGGGATGTGCGAATACATTTACTTTGGTATTATCATGTCCCACTGAGAGGTAGAAAATATCAAATCAACTGAAGAAACTACACTCCACAACTGCTTTAATACAGGAAACTCATCTATTTAAAGAAGAACATCTAAAGTTGTAGTAAAGTAGAGTAAAGAGTAAATGAGAAAATGAAATGTCATGCCTCATATGGCGTTGTAAAGTAGCACTATTAATAAATCAGTATGTTTTGCAGATCATATAAATGATATATAGATATGTGTTGATGAAACTGTAGAGCCTCCTTATCAGCTGCAGAGCTGTTGGCATACCCCACCACCATCCCATGTACCACTCTCAATGGAGCAGCGGTAGGTCAATCAATGTTCTCAGGAAGTGAAGCCACTGTTGTGCCTTCGTTGACCATGTGAGATCTTATGAGATGTGGGTGACCAGGGAACTGAAACTGGAGACCATCCACTCTTTCCCCTTTGATGTGCCGAGGGGATTTATTTATCTTTCATTATCTGATGCAAGCAGCTGATTTATCAATCTAACCATTAGAAAAAACAGCTGCAGTTCAGGTACTCATTGCTTCACAATGTGGACTTAGACCTTCGGTGTCCTCTATCATTCTTGCCTCCTCCTTCCTTCCCTCGCCTGTCACTGCTCGCTGCATTGTGTGTGAAATTAACTCTGAATCCTCTCCTCTGACTCCCCCTTCGATCAGAACGCTCTCTTCGAAATCAGCACAAACAAGCTGCGGGGTCAGCCGGCAGTCAAGGACTCTCCCTCTGTCTTTCTCTATAAGTGCCTTCTGCTGCGCTCGTCCTTCACTCTCTTGGAAAGCACTTCACTGTGGTGTGAGTTTGTGTGCGTGTGTGTGTGTGTGTGTTTGTGCATGCGTGTGTGTGCGTGTTTGTGCGTGTGCGTGTGTGTGTGTGTGTGTGTGCGTGGGGACATAGTTTGGAGGAGAAATGATCGTGGGCAGTTTTGAGCACGGCGATCTAAAGCTACACTTTCTCTGAGGTGTCCCTCCATGACTTAAACTCATCCCCGGAACTCATCATCCAACCCCTCTGGTGTGTGTGTGTGTGTGTGTGTGTGTGTGTGTGTGTGTGTGTGTGTGTGTGTGTGTGTGTGTGTGTGTGTGTGTGTGTGTGTGTGTGTGTGTGTGTGTGTGTGTGTGTGTGTGTGTGTGTGTGTGTGTGTGTGTGTGTGTGTGTGTGTGTGTGTGTGTGTGTGTGTGTGTGTGTGTGTGTGTGTGTGTGTGTGTGTGTGTGTGTGTGTGTGTGTGTGCGTGCGATGATAAAGGCAGCTTTGAGACCGATGATCCAAACCATCGCTCTCTCATATTCCGTGTGTTTGTGTCTTTGCATGGGTGTACACCATGTGTACTCGAAGATATGGAGGGGGAGAGAGTATTCCCTCTATTGCACTCAGCATGATGATGTTGGGAGAAGTGCTTGGCTGTGAAGACTTGTCTGAGAGAGTGTTGCTTATCTTCCATTAGACACATTACTGCAAATGTTGCCATCAAAGTGGAAAGGCACACACATACGCACGGACTCTCAGATTTATAGAGAGAGAGAGAGAGAGAGAGAGAGAGAGAGACACACACTCACACTCCTGGGGAGGCACTTGGCAGGATTCATCTGTTGGCAGTCTCAAAGAGGGAGGAAAGAGGAGGAGGAGCAGGAAGGCAGGCGGAGAGGGGAATGTGATGTATCTGTGGTCCAGGATCAGTCACTTGCAGCCTAAAGGAGCTCCTCAGCCTCCAGGCCGCAACATAATTTAGTGAAGTTGTTCCCCTAAGTGTCTCTCAGATTTGTTTACTTCAGACTATACCACTGTATCTTAAGTTTGAGTATATTGGTTTGACATTAATTATTCTTTTTTTCTGCTCTGCATGCCATTCAAGTCTTGAGATGATCTGCATTTATAGGACTAAAACTGTTTTTATGGTGTCAGCGTAAGTCCCGGTACTGTATGGCAGTGTGACATCCCACAATGCCTAAGTGCTCCGGAGTGAGTCTGAGAAATGTAAATTAATCATGAATAATGTAAAATGAAAGCCAGTACATATTTGTAAAGAATCAAGCACACGCTGCAAAAGCCTGCTTTTGTGCTTTTTAATCACATTTATTGCAGAAATGCAATTACAAGGCTACCCCATCAGTCCATTGCAGTGAAATTTTTATTCCTATGGCTGAGATTTATGAAAATATTTATCCAAGTCTGTTGTGGACCAAGTACAATACACCTATCATGCATAGCAATATGTATTTGCAAGCTACACTTAAAGTCAAAAGATGTTATGTAACATAATTTCCCCTATTATTATTACATATGAGGGGTAACTGACTTTCTTTAAAGTAACTATAACAAGCAATAAAGATTTAAACATTGATAAACATGGCTTATAGTCTTTGTTTGCAGCATATTGGTTTTCTGTCAGGAAATTGACAGCTGTGCAGACAAATTGTGACAAGAGCAGATGGATCTTAATGTTTGGACAGAAACTGTATGTTAATCACGATTGATTACCATTATGGCATTTATCAAGGCATAGACACACACATTAACAAGCCAAATTGAAACATTAAGAAGTCAACCAAAGTCAGTGGCCGTTTCTCAATACCAAGTAATACAAATTCGGACTTGTAGGCTTAGTAGTTTACACTTGGCATGTTCAACTCGGGAGTCCACACTCCAGAGAACGGGAGGACGCAGTACGGCCGCTAATGTGAAATGCATTCTGGGATACTTGGTTGTCTGAAGTCCACACAAGTCACCTCCAATGCATCCTCGATAAAAATGTATATTTGGAGCGTACTTGGGCTGCGACCTATTGAATTGGAATAGTACTTGGGCTGCGACTGATGATGTTTCACAAGTCCGGACAAGTACAGACAAGAACGCAGATTGAGAAACGGCTAGTGTTTTGGACCAACTAAAAGGGCTTACGCTAGCTTAATTAGCTAGCTAGCTTCACTGATAAAACCTGCCAGATACAGTTGTTATTTCGTCCAGCAAGAAATTCACTGGCTAGAAATGTATGCCTGTTTTTATCCATCTTTGTCTAAAAAACAAGGAGCCATTGTTCTAAAAAGATCACTAAGTATTAAGATAATTAAGTACTTACTATTTTGAGTCTTTCGATCTCATGTGAGCTGAAACACATCGCTTCGTGAGCATCCAAAAAGTGATATTCAGTCAATTATTCTACAGTACACTCTCTCCAACTGTCCCTCGTGGGCCTCATGCTCTGATGAAAGTATATCCTATATCCTATCCTATATCCGGCTGTTAAGTCGTGACATAATGTACTTTCAAAATGGGATTTCAAGGCCCAAACTGGCCCAAGTCTCGTATTTCTACAATGCTGCAGTGCTGTGTTCCCTGTTATTTTAACAGATCTGAGAACAGCGTAAATTGTCATTTAACTGCTTTCCCATAGATCGAAAGGTGCCTCCCTAAAGAAAGAAGTGATTGTAATCGTTCCCAGGTTCAAAACAGGTTGTTGTCTGTTTTGTTCGACGGAGCTTTTGGACTGGGAAATCCTATTTTGAAAGTGTGTTCCGTCAGACTTAAGGGCCCCATATGCAATGATGTTATGGCCCTGTGTCAGTCCTTTGAAATCAACCGTCACATAATCAGCAGGCGGCATCCCTTGACTTCAAGCATATGGGGGAAACTGACTTTGAAGATTGCTTTAATGTGTTTGCTTCTCACACTGGCTTTCATGTGAGTGATATGGAGGCAAACAGTCCACAGAACGTTGGGGGGGGGGCATCCCACTTGTACCCACCCACCTATGACATGTTGTATTCCTTCATCTGAAAAAATTGTCTAATGAAAAGAAATTTGAGATTACAGAAGTTATGGGCACACTTTAGTTATGGATCAAAGACACAATTACTGTTATATACCGTATACCCCAGTCAAATGTCAGGACCATATGAAGGTATGAAAAAATAGATACCGCCCAAGCCTACAGTGGAGCGTCATATATTGGTTCACATATTGGGTGTGACTGTCAGTGGACCCTAACTTCAGCCTCCAGATGATCTTGATAGTGAGTGAAAAGTCACTCACTGTCGGGCCATGTGCCTTTGCAAAACTATTAGTATTTGGCAGTTGGATTCCGAGTTATGTTGTGGAAATAATCAGCTCATTAAGTTTGCATTGGAAAATATTTGTGCTGTACTGTGTTGACTGGCTCAGGTTTTTGGCTGGACGCAGCAAAGCAGCCCTATAAATGTAAAAGTAAAATAATTTTCCTCTCAGGCCTCCATACCCTCTCAGTGGGCTTCAACAATTGAAGACTTTTATACTGAAATGGTGCAAAATGTCCAAAATTCCCAGCAGAAGAGAGAGCCAATGCCAGTATACTGGCTGAGGAGTGCCAAAACAGGTGGATCAAAGGTATATATCAAAAAATAGAGAGGTTAGAATTGTACTTATCTCTTTAAATAAATTCTGCACAGAAATGCAGAGTCTGTAGGTAACAGGACAAGACTTGGGTAGCAGAAGCGGTCCGTGCAGTATTTACCATTCAGCATGCTTTGGTTGCAAGCAGGTAAACAGTCCGTGTGAAAGCAAACAAGGCAGGACGCATTGGCCATCATGCAAACACGGAACCCACAGGCTAGAAGAAGAAGAAGAAGAATTGCTTTATTAATCCCGCAACGGGAAATCGATTTACTGTTCGGCTATTGTGCAACACTGATTTAGCTTCCTAAGGTTCTGAGTTCGGACTTTTCCTTTGTTCTCAATAAGTCATAACAGAAAGATGCCTTGGTCTAACATCTCTCTATTTTGTTCCCAAGCTCAACATCTACTGAAAAACTTATCTAGAAATGTTCTGACCCTTTGCCCTATGTCTGAATAAAGACAAAATAATACATTCCAATCCAAACAACTTTATTAATCTCACTAGGGGCAATTAGTTATGAACAGCTATGAACATTTATATTATGGACACTCTGAATAATTTCAATTTGGGAATTTTCCAACTTGGAACTCAATCTTAACGGACTGGTTATCACAAGTCAACGGGAGAATTGTAGACAACGACAGAATGAACATACACCTTATTTTTGCGCCTACGCCGTATGTTGGTGCTCTAAGCTTGTGAAGCCAATACCTTAATCATAGCTATGAAAGCTACCAGACATGCTTGCACTACAAACAGAGAGCTTTAATAGTTCCTAGAATATGCAAAGGCTTATGATCTTAAAGTTTACTCTTTTAATGTGAAATGTCTGACACAGACACTTCTGGTTTCATCCAGAACCCCTGTATGATGAGGCACAGGGCTTCAAACTCCACGTTCATTAGGTACCGCTGCACACACACAATCCAGCAAGTAGAGCAAACAAAACAGGCTGCAAGGTTTGCCATTTTTGTAGCCCTCCCTTGTGAAGCACAAACATGTGCACACGCATAGACACAGCATGCTCAATTATGTGTGCTGCCCCCAGCCATTTCCAGACAGGGTTATCCATTAGAGTGTCTCTGCAGTGACCAAGCCTAATTACACCGCTGTGGAGAGCCTCTTTGCTCCACAGTGGGTATACAGACACGGACGTAGTGTGTGTAGTAATGTGCGATTGTAGCCTGAGTGGCTCCTGGTTGGTTCCACAATTATCCAAACTCAAGCCAAACTAACTGACATATACACATGTGTAGTCATTCAAAGTATTGTTTGGGGTCCACACACACACACACACACACACACACACACACACACACACACACACACACACACAATCCAATCATGCTCTTTCCCTCCTTTAGCCAGCTGCCAGTGATTCACATATTCTGTCTTTCATGTCCAACTAATAGGCTCTTGGCTCTTTGAGGCCCTGCATGGTATTTACAAAGGTCTGCTGAGTTAGACAGCTTGATACCTGTGGGCAGTTTAGAATGAAACATGTAAACACTCACATACACACACAGGCTAATACCCTTACACGCAGCTTGGTATGGTATAAAAGTAAATGGTATTTTCTCAGTGTGGTTTGTAATGGTTGTCTGCACTGCAGATGACAGCTGTAGTTGAGATAGACACTGAATCCTGCTGGTTACACTGTGTTGTATTTAATGAGTATCCTTTGGAATTAATTTTTTAAGAATTGCTCATTATTAGGGCTGTTACATATGCGTTTTCATTATATGAACTGTATATATCTATACTTTTTCAATTAATCAGTTAATTTACACGCAACACCAACACCTTTTAATTTGTTATATAATATACAGTTTATGCTTGTAACAAATTAGTTGTAAATACAGTACGCTTATGGTACGCTAGTTTTTATTTTTGTGCCAGGATAGCCTGGTACAAAAAAGATCACCCCCTCAGTGTTGTCATGGAGATTTGACCTAAACATACAGATGAGAATGTTTTTTTTGTCCCTGGCCTTAAATAGGTTTAATTATACTGTGAAAACAGCCTATTTTACTTGGGGTCAACAGGAAATTGTTCATTTACGAAACCTGTCCCTAGTGGCCACTAGGCGAACTGCATTTTTTGGCACTTCTGCAGTGGATGAACCTAGAATTGGGTTGGGGCTTGGTTTCAAGTTGCTAATTGGACTGTAAGAATGACTGCCCCGCGGCGGCTGGTTGCACAGTGGTTAGAGCAGCTGCCCCATGTAAAGAGGCTGAAGGTCCTCGAGGCAGCGGCCGTGGGTTTCATACCGACATGTGGCCAATTGCTGCATTACTCCACCTCACTCTTTCACCCCATTTCCTGTCTGTTCTATATGATAAAGGCTTGGAAAACTGCCAGGACACTGACAGGACACTGATATTTGATTCTACAGAGTGAGCAGCAAAGCACCTTAATGAAGATGACATTTCCTAGCAGAGACATGCTGATGGACATTGGACAGAGAGTCTGTGGATGAGGCCGCTCAGAGATGTGCTTAACTGTCTCCCGGGTGGATTTCTGTCTGCAGCTGGCTGTGCTGCTTAGAGGAGAACAGTTTGGCCAGAGAGGATGCAGCTCAATATTGGAGCTTCATAGTCCTAAACATGACATGCTATCAGTGATGAGAGCACGCTGCGTATCCAGCTGAATTGCTACTAGAGGGATGCTCTCAGTGCTGAAGCTTTAAGTCCATAGATTAGTAATGTTGCATATCAAATCACCTTTTGACTGGAGGGATGATTTATCAAGCAGTACATTTTCCTGTTTCCTCTCCCAGGATTCTTGGCTTCACTTGTTTTCACTGCAGATCTACTGCAGTGGCCATTTTACCTTCTTTCCAGTACATTTTCAGTTAAATGTCTGCAGGATCTTAAAATGGTGCAGGAGCAAACCAACATGCATGTGACAGCGACACAGGGGTGATCGCTCACTCATAACAACAATGGCTGCTCCTAAAGAGGTTAGCGTAGGTGCTACAATAGCATCAGTTTGATCAGAACTGGAGAGTGTTTATTAACTGAGAGAAGTAAAATATGTTTTCCCTTTTCTCCTGAATTTGGCAAGAGTTTGATAGACGGATGGTCTTTCCCAATCAGTTCCAATGAGATGGTACTGTGCAACAATCAAACACCTTTAAACAAATCCCCATGTTAGCCAACTAACTAAAGATTTACAGATAAATAAGATTATTGCCAAAACGTTCCATTATAAACATACACCACGGTTTACGTATCGACTTCCTGGTTGAACTTTGACGTACTGTACTTGCATGTTTACTACCAATCAGGACCGGGACTTTATTGAAAACATAATTTTTATGCGCAGGGGGGCACTATGAAAAAGTAATCTTTTCCTAGGCACGGGGAAGACACAGGCCTGCTACCAAGGGTGCTCAGTTTCAGTGCTACCTCCAAGTAAAGTGTTTAAGCTAATCCGGCTCAACTGTGCTTGTTTACAGTCGGATTATCTGACAGGTTGGTCTCTCATCATCTTTCAAGATGTCAGCACTAAAACTATCAGAATGATACTTTTCATGGTGACGTGTGCTTAAAAGTTGAGATTTAATGTACATTCAAGAAGACTGTGTAATATGATCGAAAGCTTCAAAACGAGTAAGTGGACCTTGACTTGAGACGGTCTCCAAGGTTAAAATTTAACTTTAAAGCTCAAATAATGTGCATTGCATTCTTAAAGTAAACTGGTTTGCTGCAGCCCAATCAGAACATGTCTTACCTCTACAGCAGTCACAGACTGAGTAATTAAAATAATAAAAAGCTTGATGTGGTTTAAATAGAAGAATGACCAGCTAATGAGCACTCTTCGCAGCATATTCTGAAACTAATATCTTTCTACAGGTGTAAGTTTCCATTAAAGTCCAGATGAACAGAATCAAAACAAGTTTTTCATAGGAAACTCTCGCAGTTCCCATGTTAACCATGCCATGTGGTAATACTTTAATTAGAATTTTTGGTGCTTGTCTCATTAGATTTTCAGCACTGATGTAAGCAGATAGGTTAAATGTTATTGTGCACCTCTGATAAACTCTGATGTCTCGCTGTTGTCGTGAGCTACGATATAAGCTCATTAGCTCAGCCAAATAGAAGTTTCAGTAAGACAAACAGCTGCAAATAAAACCTCCTACAAATGAAGCTTAGCGTCACTGCTGCAAATAGATTACAGGCGAGGAGTTGTATTCCCAGCGTTGACTCTGATTAGTGCCGCAAAGACGCCACTCGTGCTGTTTTTAGAGAGAGTTGTTGCTGTGTGACAGCTCGACGTCTCAGAGGAGACTTGATGCGTCGTGTCCCTATTAGATGTGACACTTTCTGCGCCTGTTATTTTTTTTTAATCTGCTGTGTCAAAGTCGTGCTCCCTCTTTGTTTTTCGCCATTAACTCAAGTTTTTTTGTGGTGGTTGGGGAGGGGGGGCTCTCTTGCTCGTATCTCACTCTCTTCTCCCTTTCTTTTCTCTTTCTTTCTCTTTTTCTACACATGTTAATGTGGCCCCGGTCCGGCAGCCACTAACATGATTAAAAGATCCAGCACAGAGGCAGGCAGGCAGACTCTCGCCTATCACAGGCAAACTGTTTTTTTTTCACGTCTGATAAATCAAATGTGTGTACTTTAAAATTCTGTGTAAGTTTTGGAAAGTAGGCCAGGTGCCTCTTTTCCCCCGTCAGCTCCTTGTGCTGCTGTCTGAAGTCCTGAGGTGCTTTTTAGTTTGATTCTTTTTTCATAATGTAATAATGAGCTGTACTGAACTGAGACTGCAGTTATTCTAAAATAAAGCTCTTCCCAGTTTGAAAAAAAGATTCTGTGAAGCTAAATGTGTTGTTTGGTATTAAAAGTATATTCAGTCAACAGTTCAAGCTATGGATCTGTGCTCAGTTTTACTTTCAGTATGTTGAATATGTTTACCTTTGTTCTGTTTTACTCACTGAGCAACAAAAGCCTCCAGCACTGCAAGAAACAACCTCCAGTGTTGCATTAACAGACAATGTCCTCTATCCACCTGCTACTGTATATCACTTTGATTTTTTTATTAGGCGGCCTGAACAACCCAGTCCCAAATGATGTGTAAGTGTAAATCTTATCTTTGTTTCTTCCAATTTTCCAAGAGTAATAGCGCAGAATTCAGACAACACTGGGGGAAAGAACGCAGCCCCCTTTGAGTGGGACTGTTTTGTTGGCACGATGCGTGTCCCGATGAAGAATGCTCCAGAATACAAAACGAAACAAAACGTAGCGGTCATCTTTCAGAGAAAGGCTGCCAGCAAGGTTCGACTGGATCATTTTATCCGGCCAAAGTGGCCAATCCCTGGTAGATTACTTTGTAACGTGAGATGATGAAATATGACCCATGAAGGTTTGAGTAAGAGATCCATGAGTTTAAATGCTTATCAGTCAGTCGCACAATTGTTTGAATATACTATGAGATTTTACAACTGGTGAATAAGATGGTCAAGGTGTGTACAGGGGAATCAGGGTGCAACAGGCTCAGCTTCAAGACCTTTGTTGTGAAGAGGTTATTATTAGTGAGGTTACACTGTGGTCTATATTGAGAGCGATTGTGAGTCATTTCACTTTAATGGTGGACCATATTTATTCAAACCAAGTATAGAGTAAACAGACATGGTAAATCAAATGGAGGAAAAAAGAGGAATTAATTGAGGCAATAAGACAACGTTCCTCGCCACGTGGGGGGTGGCAAGTGCAAAGTTAACACAACCCTTGGGGCCACAATGGCCACATTTATGAGGAATATGCAAGATTGCAATACATCAGTTATATCAGACACACCTGCACTTTGTCTTACCTAGAGTAGAACAGCCCATTTATGTGTCTCTTTTATCTGGCATTGGTCCAAATCTAGCCACTTTGTAGTCAGACATTAACTACATTCCCTTGATGGGTGTGGCCAGTGAACCTACCTTCCAGCAGAATTGTAGTGACCACACGATCAAGTGTTAGATGGACTTATAATAATAATAATTTCATCATGTTGAGAAATTACTGACTCGCCTTATTTCTGTTTGCAGCTATAATTTTTTCTGATTTTCCGTTTCTTAAGAGTCACTGCCTTGCTCCAAAATACATACTGCATGGCATTTCTTGTATATTGGATACTGTAATGTGGAGAAGGTTAGCAAAGATGAGAGATAGAATGGCTGATGGCATTTTCTAAAGTGCTGGTTTGAAGCCAGTGTATAATAATCAAATGGTACTACTAGTCTTAACTTCTATTCGGATGTATAATGTCAGAGTATAATGAGCTTATGCTGGACAAGACACTTTACCACAGTTAAAATATAAAACAACACACTAAAAATACACATGATACAACATCAATCACATTAAAAGCAGCTCTGAAGAGTTTGAATTTGAACAGTTTGGTGTGGCCTCTGATGTGTTTGGAGAGAGTTCCAGACGGTGGGAGCAGCTATGGAGAAGGCTCACCGCAAGTCTGGTGCTTAGTCTTGAGTGCTGGAGACAGAAAGCTGGCACCAGAGGAAGGAGTGTGGTGGTGGAGCAGGTCGGTGAGGTAGAAGGGGGCCTGGTTATGGGGGGCTTTGTCAGTGAGGAGAAGGACTTTGCATTGGATCCATTGTGGGACAGAGAGCCAGTGGAGGTTCTGCAGGATGAATGATATGGTCCCAGGAGCGAGAATGGGTGAGCAGACAAGTTCTGGATGAACTGGAGAATTGAATGGATGAGAGTTTTGGGAGCAGGGAAGCAGAAGGATGGGTCGGGGTGAAGGTGGTGAAGAAGCCATTACTGGTGCTTTGATTGACGTGGTGTTGGAAGGAGAGGTTGCTGTCAAAAATGACTGCGGTTGTGTGCGAAGGGAGACGGGGTATAGTTGTCGTTGGTGAGGCAGAAAGATCTACAAACTCTCTCCAGGCTCTTCAGAGCTCCAACACCATTGTGTCGAATAATTTCTTCCACATGATAAGAAGAGTTTATGTCAGTACATCATCCAAAACTATATCTAAATATAGTTAAGAGGCTATATCTATACTGAGAAAAGAAATCAGTAAATTGGGATGAAACAACCGGTTTCATGTGTAACGGAGCTCATTTCAAGGATTTTCTTTTCTGTGAAAAATAAGTTGACATCAGAATACTTAGAGCTGCTTCAGAAGTGAATTAATCTCAACAGTATCCGAATTTGTTTTAGCAAAACGGAGATAAGTGTGAGCCGCAGTATCTCTATCCTTTTATCTTGCAGTTGAAGATTCAGACCATGGCCCTGTTTTATATAACTCCACCATATCGGTACAAGAAAAGGTTTTTATTGTTCATTTTGTGTGGTTTAAAATGGTAGGAATCTTTTTAGACCCTGCGAGTCAGTGATCAGCGTGATCTTTCCAGCGTAGTAGATATGTCCTATCAGCTCCAGCTTCTGAATAAACTCTGAGCTGGCCTCATTATATTTATGATAAAAAAAACTCAGCATGATCTTTGTACAACACTATTTGAGTTTGTGCCCTCGTTGGGAAAAATGTTGTGCCCGGGACTTTCTGAGCGGGAAATGTTCATTATTAAATTACTGTATTTTTGATGGATGTTTGGAAATGTCATTTATATTTCAATTAATGTTTATCTGCATGTACCGAAGAGATGCCTGGATACAGTTAACCCTTTATGTTCTTCTAGCAGCACAGTCGTTCCACCGAAGGTTTTGTGCCGGTTTTAAGGATTTTTTGGGCAATAGAAGAACATTTTATTTAGCCACATCTATTTGTTTGTGAGTCTTTCTTTAATGTTGGTTTAAGTCATTTGCCCATAAGTTATCCAAATCTTTGATTATTTGGATAAATAACATGGTAAAGTGATTTTAGTCTATGGTCTAAGTGAGCTGTTAAACCGTAATTGCAGATGGTGGTGTTTGAGTTGTTTTTATACGTATATATTGTAAATAATGAGTATGTAAAGTGTACAAACTAATGTGATAAACGTAAACAGAATAATGGCAGGCCTAAAAAGCCAACAGGTAATTGCAGAACAACACAACTCATCAGCCAACATGTGTTCAACTTCCCAATCCAAATTCATTATGAAGTACACCTTTATGTACAACCTGGGAATGTTCTCATTTGTCCAGGTCATCGTTATCCCCAAAGCAATTTCAGTCAAAAGCAACTGGACTTGGTTATTTGTCTAGGAAGACGTTTCCCCTCTCATCCAAGAGGCTTCATCAGTTCATGTACGGTCCTGAGCAGGCTGGGACTGGTATTTAACGTTTCACAAGGCCCATGATGTCACTAGACTCCAACGACTGTCATTAAGACTCAATAGAGCACTAATGAAGTCCGAACCTACTTCCCACCAACGACTGCCACTCTAACGACGGTCATTGGCACTTGGAGCACAAAGGGTTCCAGTGACATCTTTGGCCTTGTGAGAGGTTAAATACCTGGATCTCCACACCAGTTAGTTGGACCAGTCCCAGCCTGGTCAGGCGTACATGACCTGATGAAGCCTCTTGGATGTGAGGTGAAACGTCTTCCTAGACAAATAACCAAGTCCAGTTGCTTTTGACTGAAATTGCTTTGGGGATACCTGCAGGTACAGCAATTTTTTCCAAGAAGAGCAAAATACACATGATGAAGACACAGTTACAATTGTTTTGCAGATTTATAATTAAGAGATAACATCTCAAAATCTCTTTTTTCAGTTTATTGTCATAAAGGAAGAAAGAAAGCTGGAATCAGAGAATTTTGACATTCTTTTCTTGAAAAATAACTCAAAACTATTAGTCGATTTTCAAAGTAGTTGGCAATTTCATCAGTTCATTGACTAATCTTTGCAGCCCTAATCACTACAAACACTTCCACCCTTACCCTGCACTAACCTTCAGCAGCAGCGTATCCTGGGAGAAAGCATGTAGTCTGATTTACAACACTGACAGTCAGAAAGCAGACATTATAAAGCCGTATTGCAGTGTTTTCGATAGTTTTGGTTCAAGTCTCTCACAGTCTTAGGAAAAACACCAAAGCCTATAACAGCATGAACATGTTAACATATTTAACCCTGCCATCAGTATTTGGAAGTAATAAAGTTTTTTGCATGAATGCAGCTTGTTTTTCCACACTGAGGGGCACAAATTAGTCTGCGCATTAAAGTTTTATTAATTATTTCCGAAATTGTCAGCTGTGACAGACCTAAACAATCACTGTTGCAAAGCAGCATTTGTTGCCAAAAAGGCACAAACTTGTGAAGCCCCGGGTTTCTGCAGAGACAGCATGTGTTGTCCTCTGTCGACAGAGCGGTTACATTCGGCACAGGTCACAAAAATGATGCAATTCTTGTGAAAACAGTGTCATCTAATAAGCTTATTGTCATTAAGTGTTCCCAAAACGTACTGTATTGCTGCTTTGTTTATCTCTCTGGAGGTCAGAACTTGGGATGACAAGGCTCCAGTTTTGACCGCGTGTCAGTAACAAGTTGGGAACTCATTATATTTATCAGGGTTTTGGGACTTTAGCCATGTTAGCCACTGTTAGGAATACCAATTGATAACAAACCATTATGTAGTATTTTGCATGTAAAAACACTGTAGCAACATGTCCACTGATTGAAGATGGACAGTACTGTGCGTACCGCTGATTTAATGAGACACAAATAAGACAGAAGTGCTAATAGACAGTATATTGCTACAGCTTTAACTACTGTTGGGAGCAGCCATGTTGGATTATGAGGCCGGAGTTTTAAATGGTACATGGATTTATACTTAGACACTTTTACACTTGTCACATTCACCCATTCACACAGACATGCATACACTGATGGCAGAAGCTACCTGTCCATCATCTAATCTAATGATTCAAACCACATTCACACACCCATGTGAAGCACAGGGAACAATGCCTAACACGTCTGCCAGAGGTGTGACATGTGAAAGTGAACGTATTATCGTCTTTTTTTCTCAAAATACGCAGACTCTCGCACACTCTGTTCTGTTGCCTCTCCCGCCTCCATCTTGTAGAGTGTAAAGTTCCCTCAATGCTCTCCATGTCTCTCTGTTTGATTACATTCATTCTGTGATGAAGCTAAACGGCAGTCGGTCTTGTAATCTCTGTCATTCATCAATGTCAGCCCTAATAGAGGCAGAGAAGGAAAGGTGTGTAAGGGAGCACTGTTGGTAAATCTCCTGTGACTGCCTATACATCTGCTTATGTGTGTGTGTGTTTGTGTGTGTGTGTGTGTGTGTCTTGTGTGCAGATCTAACCTCCTCTGACTATATGCTCTCTCTCAAAAAGCCAATTTTAAGTTAAATGTGTGCAGAAATATGTACTTTAATTTAGTGCGTATTGAAAAGATAGTGTGTGTGTGTGTGTGTGTGTGTGTGTGTGTGTGTGTGTGTGTGTGCGTGTGCGTGTGCGTGTGCGTGCGCGTGCGTGCGCGTGTGTGTGCGTGCACATCCAACAAGCCGGTTCACTTGTTTATCCATGCTGTCAGCTCACCTCATGAGAAATTTGCACGCACAACAGTAACCTGCAGGGAGGAGGAGGACGAACGAGAGAAAATAAGGAGAAATGCAGGAGGAGGAGGAGAAAGAGGAGTGATTTGTGTGGAGGGGAATTTCACCACTCCCTGCCAGACAGGGAAGCTCAAATCCAGCTGTCTACCAACAAGCCTCCTGCCCCCACCCCCTGCTCCTCCTCTTCTCCCTGTTGCTGCCTGTACGCCTCCAGTATTGGACACAAAGGCTTTCTCAGCTCTGGCTTTTAACAGTGCGGGGATAATGGGCTCTCTGCAAACAGCCCCATAACTACCAGTGCTGTGATCTTTTCAGTCAAATCAAACAGACTATCAATCATTCTCTGTGTCAAAGGAAGATGCAAAGCCCATCCCTTTACATGATGTCCAATTCACATTGCAATATCTGTGTCCCCTTTGCAACCAGCACTGAATATGGTAATTCAAGCTGTAACTCTGTTTTTATTTGCTGTTCTAAACATTATGTAGTTCTTTCCTGGCATAAAAAAAGAAAAGCACACTCAATGAAACAAACCTTTTCTTCGCCTTATATTCAGAGGCTCTGTTCAGAACTGGCATGCATCCTGAGTGATCCCATCACAAGTGGACGTCAGTATGTCAGTTCACACCTTTTATTAGAATGCGTCTCCACATGTGTTGAGTGATTGGATCTCACTTCTCCGCTCTATATGCAAATGAACGCGTAAACACATGGCTAATACGGCAGACGTGACGTAAGATTGCAGGCATGTCTGTAGTGATATCCTACATATTCGTGACTTTGGGTACGTTTTATTAACCTAAAAATATAAGGTTATTGTCTACCAGCAGTCCCCAGGGACCTCCGTGCCTCGGGCAAAGACCTTCAGAGAGCTGGGGATGAGAGCAGGTGAGCAGACGGGCCTCAAGTGTCAGATCTGTGCAGAGCACTGGAACAAAAACAGACACATCACCAGCACTATGATAATGACATCCAAAAAATGAGATTCACAGTGATTTCTCAGTGGTTTCTGTGACATGAGGAATACATTTTTTGAACACTCATTATATGTCTCTATGCACTTTTTTAAATTCTCAGTGAGTAGTATGTAGTTCCACTCAGGCGGAGGATGTCAGTTGAGTAGGCCGCCTTTTAATGTGGCCTAGACCTCCTCTGAATGTGGTCTGAGTGATCGGATCTCAATGCATCCTGGGTTTATTTACACCTGTACTTAGAGCTGTCCACATATAGACACACACTATATAGATATGTTATCAAATGCATTGTCTTCACACAGGTCAAACTCTTACTGGAAACTGGGATGGAAATAGTGCGTATGAGTGCACAGACTGCTTGAATAAATACTTTAGTTATCATAGTTATTATACACACAGTAGGTGGTTTTGTGTATTGTATTTTCTTCTAAATATACATGTCTAACTATACTGTTCACATATATTATATATGTATATAGTATAGTTTATTTTAATATGATAACATGTGGAGAGTAGATTTCCTCTTGTCTGGTTCTTGAGACATGCAGTGTTCTGTAGCTTGGAACTGTTTATTCCAGAGTGTGACGGCTCTGCAGGGATCTATCTGACTCTGCAGGTGTACAGGTCCTGGATGGTGGCCAGGTTGGCACCAGTGGTCTTCTCTGCGGGCTTACTTGTCGATTGCAGCCGGTTCTTTTTCTCTTTGGTGGCCGAGTCAGACCAAAATTGATAGCTGTGTCGACCTAGATGAGCAGCTCATCAGGTGGCGGGCTGAAGTACATTCACTGCTGGGCCATTTTGAAAATGGCCTCAGTCGATATTGGTCTCCCACTTAGGTCATTAAAGATTGTTTTCATGGCCAAGACAGTGCTGTTTAGGTTGGTTAGTCCACAAAAGAAATTACTTTCACATCAGCGTCACCTGTACTTTTTGTTGAGTGTGGATTAGCAGACACTACCATGCTAGCTTGCAAAACTAAAATGGCAAACATGATAAACATTATACCTGTTAATATTCAGTATGAAGGAATTGTTGTTGTGAGCCTGTTAGCATGCTGACGTTGGCATTCAGCTCAAAGAAGCCTCAGAAAGCGGAGCTGCAGGCGACAGTTTGGCCAGACTTGTTAAGAAGAAGACTGTCCCGGTTACCCAGTGTTTGGAATAGAGACAGACGGTCCTGTGGGAGTTATTAGCAAAGTGTGGAATTTCAATTGATCTATCATGTTTCATGAAACGGAAATGTTTTCAATGTATCAGTCACAACACACCTGTTGATTTGCTGGAGATATTGTAGAACAATTATATATTAAATTATGTTAAATATAAACATAGGCACTGAGGTTTATGTGGAAGTTTTGCAAAAGTCTTGTACTGGTTGCACACAATTAAGCCAGTGGATCCACTGTGCAGAATTGTGGATTGACAGTGTACAACATCACTCCATTTAGAGACTACAGATGCTTAATTTTACAGACCTGTTATCTTCAAACCCTACCCTTATACTTTCTTTAAAGATTTGTTTTCTAAAGAAATATGTTATTTTGAAAAAAAAAAAAAAAAGTAAAGAAAAGAGAACAAATTTCTGATACTGATATTGTAGTTTGGGTAGTTGTATAGAGTTTAAAAGTTTTGTTGAAAACCTCCATCCAAATTTCTCGCAATGTGGGATAATAAAATGAATTCCATAGGCAATACTTTTTTCAAACCCAGGTATTTTTATCATGCAGTTATTATGTGTAGCTGTATTTCCACACATGTTTAATTTTATGCTTGCCTGTAGAGTTGCTCATTCTGTATGTTATGACTAAAAGACTGTGGGTTACGTGCAATGCCTCATTCATACCAGACTTTACGATCAACTTGGTTCAAACTGCACGATTTCTATAAACAGATCCTCATATGAATGCAACAGGGCAAGGTTTGGGTATTGGAAGTGGTTTCTGTTTGTAGTCCGAGTAATATTGACCAATCACGCTTGAGCATTCTTTGGTTGCGTGCAGGTAAACAGTGGAGAGCAAAAGAGGAATGCATGATGGGGTGAGATTGGTCTGTGTAAAACCAAGTTGAATCCTTGGTATACTTGATGTGTCTTTGTTAAAGCGATATAAAACACAAACCAGATCTACAAGTGTGTTTGAATGAAGCTCATGTATTTCTTCTCTTGCTTGCAGTGTCTCATTATAAAACTCCTGTCACAGTGTAGGTGTTCGGGTCTCCTCAGGAGGGTCAGGAGAGGGCAATAAAGGCTGCTACCACTGTGCACTGTGGTTAGCAGTTGTGGTTTCCAAGGTGACTTGAATTTTCCTCGTTCACTTTCTGGATCTTACTCCTGCCCTTAAAAAGTAAAACAAATCAAGCTAGTAGCTTAATGTTGATTTGTAGAGGTATGCGTTTGCCTTACTTGAAAATGCCAAAATTTCTAAATTCCAAACAAAAAATGCACTAGATCAAAATTGCCTTGTCTAACCCAATTAGCTGTTGTTTTACACTTCTTCATGTGTATAGTTGTGTAAGGTATTGGTATTGGTGTTGTAGACCAATAACCCAGCGAAAGAAGTGGTTGGTAATAGGATGATAAACAAGCCCAGCTGATTCAGCCTTTTTAGGTCTCTTCAAACTAGTCTTCCTCCACCCTCAAACTTAACCCCCTTCTGTTCTGAGTCAGGCCCAGCAGGGAAAGCTCACCTATAGCTGTGAAGCTCGGGTGCTGGGTTTTAGCCTGCGCAGCTGTCGGCTCCTATCTATTTGCCTGTGGCGGTGCTGGAGAAGATACTCCAGGGTGCATTAGAGAGGGTAGGGAGATTAGATACTGAGTGCTGATATCTCCCAGCTCTCCCGCTATGTCTCCTCTCTGCCGCCGTCGCCTGACCCAGGAGAATAGGCTGGTGGAGGCAGCTGTTAAAGAGGCAGAGGAAGAAAGATGCTCCCTGTTGTGATTTCTGCAGGCCTCTTTCTTTCATCCTTCCTCTCGTCATCATCTCCTCTTCTGCTTTCTTCTCTGATCCTCCTCCCATGACTGCACTGCTGTAGAAAATAAGAATGCCGCAATGATACCGAAAGAAAAGAAATGTATGAAAAAGCTTGGCTGGGTAACGGTATTTAGTCTATATTGTTAATATTGAACACTTGGCTGTATCTCAACACTTTGCGCAGTGTCCATTGGGAGCTGCTATAGATTCACCTTGGAGATGGCTTTATCGATCGCTCTGTCTCTCGGGGTGAGCTACACACCTTCACATTCATTGACTGAATGCTTGGCGAGGTGTTTTAATTGCTGTGTCCTAGTTCAGCGTATTGGTGGAAACCAGGAAAGTGAGCCATTTGGGAGAAGCAGATTTGTGAGGGGAAATACTGCAGGGCACATAGTAACAGAAACATGGGAGCCTTAAACAACTGTGCCACCATGAGGGAGGCATTTTTGGGTTTCAGTGACAACTATTGGATGGATTGCCATGAAATTTGAAAGTTTTAGTTTACACAAATGTGTTTTTCAGTTGTTCCTAAAAATAGTCATCTCAGGTGAAAGTTGAATTTTTAAGTAATAGTTACCTATACTTGGATTTCACTCCGCATGTTGTTCACTTTTGAACCTAGCGAGAGGAAGGGCAGCAGGGGAGCAGTTTTTGAGATACATGTACAGTATAAGCATCTATACCATTGCGTTATCTTCTTTCAAATTGTTTTCACAATTGCAATTACAACTACAATTTCACAATTTGAGATTGTTTATCAAGCAGCATATTGTATATTCTTCCTATTTATTGTTTATTTTTCTCCTCCTTAAATAGAACTTTTTGTCACGACCCTCTGTGTTTGATACAGCTGAAAAAAGAACCCTTGTATAAAATGTTCCAGGCTTTTTACAGTAAACGTATAAACAACATTGGTAAGGAAAAGCGACAAGAGTTCCAGACAAAGAGTGAGACTAGTTGGGATGAGAACAGGTTAAAACATCAAAAAATGTATGCACAATTTTCTCCAAAATATGTTTAAGAACATTTGTGCAGCATGTTTTCCAGTTCAGCTCCACGTTTTGGAATTTTGTTGATAGATTATTCCAAATATTCTTAGATCAATGTCGTTGCTATTTATATAAAACATATATATTTATTAGTTTTCTATTATTATGTATTTGTTTTCATTTATTTGTTGCTGCTGCACATAAAAGGAACTAAAAGAAAATAAGACAATTTACCGCCAAAACGCTAGAAACAACTATCTCAGTTCTTACGGATTACAACTTTAAAGTGTCAACCAATCACATTGATCATCATGGAACAGGTGTGGTAAATGATGGCTGAAATCTCTATGGGATAGAGGATAGTAAGGGGTGCCGAGAATAGTTTTGGCACATGTATTTGAAGTTGCGTTTTGTTCTGAGTGGGCTTCGCAGAGAGTAAAGAAGGGTTCAGGCCACACAGAGTTTAACATAACAGAAGCTTGTGGTGAAAATATCCAATTATTGATAAACTTGGTGTATTTTATTAAGTATAAGACTCGCTCAGTATGCAAGCAAGTGTGCCTTTTACAAACCCTCATGAACACCTAGGGGAGGCCCATAAACACGGTGGCATTTACACGTGGCTGTTTAAACCTTCCTATCATCCATCACTGTTTTATGGCTAGTTAGCTCAGCTGCTGCTGTACTGCCCATACACACCCCACAGGGCATTTTCATCCAGGCTTGTTAGAAAATCATTACACACCTCACCATGATACATTCATATCCTTTTCGCTAACTTTGACAAAATACAGATGATACTGTTGGTAAGACGGCAGGTATACTGTAAGTTGCGTCTCTGCTGCGGTCATGTTTCAACACAGTAAAAGGTTAATCCCTCCTACACCGGGATAGATTTTCTATATTTACATAGAAAGTTCCCTTAATCTTCTCAAATTTGTCTCTCAAACTGGTCAGATTACAGTCACCACTTGGAAAACCGTGTGAAATCCATGACAAACAGCAGGATGGGTAGGATTTAGTGCCTTTCCACAAGTGTTAGAGAGGTCAGGGATTTAGCGTTGGAGAGAAAAACTGGCTTCTTTTCAGAAAGGTCAGTTTTTCATAATGTTCTGAAACGGCATCTCTCAATTCCCCTACCCCCAAACAATTTCATATTTATTATGCTGTGGAAACACATTATTTCACTGTGCTGTTTGGACTGCTGATTAAAGTTGTGAAGCATTGTAGACGTATGAACAGGCAATAGGCACAACTGTGCCGTTCTACATTTAATTCATTTGTGGCTTCTCATTAGTGCATCTTCAATAAAAGCCAAACGTGTTTCAAAGACACAACAATCTCACAGATTCTGCTTGCTCAGGCTGGTTTTGTTTTCGGGTTTGTCCGGGCTGAAAGCTTCCGGCAGCTTCTCCATATAACTGATGGCAGCTGTTTACTACAGAACTGTGTAGAGGCTCATTATTAGAGCGTGAAGCTTGTTATGAGGCCGTGTGAGAGACTCGTTAGTTGCTAATTATTTCTGAGGAGCTGCCTGGCGAGTCTGGATGGAAATGAGTTTAGAAAGCTGCAGAAAGACGGCACAGTGCAGTCAGAAGATGGATGTGGTGTTGCCAAGACAGGGGTCACGTGTCAGAAATCACTGCTGTGTGTCCTAACCTGCTGGGAGTTCCTTCTTGGTGAGGTTTACACATTCAAGTTTGTCCTGTGTCATCGTGTGATATAGTTATTTTGATCTCAGCACATAAGTTATTATTATTATTATGTATTCATTTATTTATTTAGTAAGAGCTTTTATTCTTAACATCTGTGCTTTTAACTATTGCCTGCCCAGGTGGTACAGATGAAAATGAGCTTTTCTGGCTAACTCTGGCATATTTTCATAAATGTCCCTGTCCCAAGGAGTACCAAGATAAATCCAATAGGTAAAACGAGAAAAGACATATATTCAAAAAACAAATAAAACACATATTTCTGTATTCTTTTAAATAGATAAAGTCCTCAAAATCAAGTTGTTGAGGTGAACAGATTGGCAAACTACTGCCTAAGACGTGGGCAGTAAAGCCAAAACAAAATATATTAAAAATATATAATAGACAAATAACATCTGTAGCTGAGGTAAACTGCAGACTAGGTTGATACTTTTGATATAAAAAATGATTAGTGCAGCTTTACATCTCTTTTAATATTGTCTATGTCTTTGATCTTGATGCATTTTAATATATAAAACTGACAAAAACTGTGACGGGTCATTCCATTTCTCCCATTTTCAATACATTGCAGTAGTTGAATTCTCAAAACACGTGTGAGTCTTTCCATTTAAAATACTTCCTCAACAGTGTCCAGACAGTTTCTCAAAGTAGGAGGAGCCTCTTTGCACCATTCCCTGGTGATCATCAGCTAAAAGAATTTTAACCAGACATCAGTCTTCACATTAAAGATTTTCCCTGCTAAGATTACATAGATATACCACGACAAATGTCTTTGGTAATTCAAAGCCCATTAAGGCTTTTAGCTCTACTCATATATCATTCCAGTACTTGCTCATTTTCAAACATTCCCAGTATGATCTGTTTTTTTTGTTTCCAGCATGACAGTTTATTTCTGGAAGTCATAAAGAATCTATGTTCTTCCTGTAAAATGATTTCCACATCCTGGAGCTGGTGATTGATTTCTTTATGTTACATATATTATTCCAGTCTTCTTTGCGTATATCTTATTTGCTTTTCTTCTTTTTCTCAAGTGTCTGAAACTCTGTTTGGTTTGTGGGGGAAATCTGGTTGTATGTCTTTTTCCAAGAAATCTCTGACCTGCAGCTGTCTACATAAATCCTGCTTCTTTAAGTCCAACTATTCCTTCCATTTCATTGCGCCCCTGTCCATAATTGTACTTATTGCTGTAATGATTTGTTTGCCCATTGTTCAAACCTCTTAACAAGTCTCCCCGGTTTAAAGTTGGAGTCATACGCCATCGCCAGCTCAACACTTTAACCTCCTTCTCCAGTTTGTGCTTCCTGACCACTGTAAACCCGATTTCCAGAATGAACCTAATGATTGGGTCAAGCCTTTCTTTGTTTTCCTTCAACAAATCCCTATTTGCAATCCCACTTTGTACATGACTCTGCTCCATACTTAATTGAATGACTTTCTATCATGTGGTATAACATGAATCACACCAGTGCACCAAAGGTTAGAGCTGTGCAGCATAATAAGATTCGTGGAGATTTGGTAGCGCTACGCCACCTTGGTCTTTGGTCTTGGCTGCTGTTTTTTCTTCATTTTCCTGTGTGTATATAGGCTCATTCATGTGTGCTGTCCTTTGTGTAAGCATCGAAGAGCAATGTCTTTAAATGGACATTAACAAAGGCTTATTGGTATCTATTTTTCCTTTCCAATATCTTCAGACTGTATATAAAAAAAGTCTCATGACATTTAAATAAACCCCACGTGGATTTCAGTTGTTGCAGCAGAACATTTGCTCAAGATATCAAATCAATAAACAAAGAATGAAGATAAACACAACAACATGTTGACAACACATTTCCAGATAAGTAGTCCCGCTTTGCTGTAGGCCAAAGTATAGGTCTGCATTGTGGTATCATAGCAACAGCAATCAATTATTGATGGAGATTTTTACCCCATAATTATCTCCACTGGTTCAAATCATTTATATGTGACAGAAGGTGGTCTGTTTCATTGAAGGAAGGAGACTTTTTTACAGCAAGTCACAGGCTGCATGTTTTCTTATGAATAGCACAGAGGACATAAATGGCCCCGGCTCTAGTCCTGCATTTCTTATCGTTCCAAATGGGAGCTTAGAGCCAGACACCTGGTGAGGTCCTACAGAGCAAATAAGGCCCCTGCTAGATGAGAAGCCAGATCTCTGTGGCTGTATTATTTCTGATCATGACGGAGAGGAACGACTGGAGTTTGAGTGCACTGCACAGCGGAATACAGCTTCTAAAGCCTACAGCCAATCCTTTAATGTTATGTTATTCATTGTTTGTTAGGTACTATTTGCAATCTCTTTAATGATCAAGTGAGCCTGATGTCTCTCAGACACATTTAGTGTAAAAAAAAACAACAACTTAAAGCACATTTGCCTCCGACAGCTCTGTACTACAGAGGCATCATTGTTATTCCTAACTCTCTGCACCCGAAGGAAACGTGGACTGTGGTAATAATTTCTTGCGCAGAGGTGGCACCTTTTGTTGTGTTGAATTATAGTGTAAAAAAATGACTCGTCCTTGATGTTCTGGCTGAACCCTCTGGCTCAGGGAGCCATGTTCTCCTTTTAACCTTTTTCATTTGATTAAGAGAGAAAACAGGGTTTGACCTGCACTGCGGGGAGGCAGGCCAGCAGCTGGGATTTGGGCCAAAACAGCAGGAAACTGAGCTCAAGTGGGGGAGCTGGCAAAGACAAGGGTGGTGAAGGTCCACACACATAAACACAATAACATACACATGCACATAGCGCGTGTACGAATGTGTGTGTGTGTGTGTGTGTGTGTGTGTGTGTGTGTGTGTGTGTGTGTGTGTGTGTGTGTGTGTGTGTGTGTGTGTGTGTGTGTGTGTGTGTGTGTGTGTGTGTGTGTGTGTGTGCGTGCGTGCGTGCGTGCGTGCGTGCGTGCGTGCGTGCGTGCGTGCGTGCGTGCGTGCGTGCGTGCGTGCGTGCGTGCGTGCGTGCGTGCGTGCGTGCGTGCGTGGTTGTGTCATTGGATAAACATGTGATACTGTGTCATAGGGCTGGGGGATATGACAGTAATTACTTATCACAATATAGGTAATTTCATATCCAATTAACAATATATAGCACAATATAGCACATCCCCACAGTGAAAGGCTTACTTTCTATTACATTGTGATTTACATACTTGAAAAAAGATATTGTTGATGTTAAATTTAGGGCTTGACTGGAATATTCAATTATTCTTTCACTGGTTAGGTACATTTCCATTTTGTTGTTCGACATGTTGTGTTCACACCGGCCACGTAATTAAGCACTACTCAAGTTTTAATATTTAAACTCACACAGATACACAATTGAATTGCTTAAATTGCTGGTACATCAGCTGCAAACACAGAAATATTCTGTTCTGTATCAAAGGAAAAAGTCTCTGAAATGATGACAGCATATGGCGAATGCAAAGCCTGTATTGACGAAAAAAACTCAAGCGCACAAAGTCCTGTCTTCTAATCTTAGATAAGACCAAACACTTATGATGCAAGAGTATACCTTCTCATTTAAATCAAACAAGGATTTATAAACTCTATTTTAAGCCTAAAGATGTAAATGTGTTGAGGAACAGCAGTGCTTAGAGAAAGCATCTTGTGAGTATGGCTCCAGATTTAATCGCATCCTCCTCCATCCTTGGTTTTCTGTCCTCGCCGAGCTAAACCCCTGACTGCCCAGTGGAGAAGAGCATGAGGAAAGTGAATTCCCTTATATAATGTGTATGTTTTCATTTTATGCTCTCATACAGCATCTATCCCACCTGGGGTCACTGCTCGCGCCCTGGGATTTCTGTAGTGTGTAGTACTTCAGCATTTAAATGAGCTCCAAGTCCTATCAAGACATTATAAAGATTAATCTTCTGGCTCCTTTTGGTATTCTGTCCTCTTCTTCACATAATGTGTCCACTGTGCATCACATAATGAACCGCATTGAGATTCAGAGGCTGGTGCCACTGTTCGGTTTTCCTTTGGCCATTTAGCAGATTTAGAAAAGATGCAAACAGGGTAGACTTTACCTGCTACAGTTTGAGTGAAGCCGTAACCACAGGTGTATTTACATTTAAATATACAGAGGCTATCCGTTAGGGAATATTAGCTAAATTAGTGTTGTAATGAAAATACAATTCTATTTAGCAGAAATGTAATTGAACAACACAGCCATATACTGTGTACTCTTCTCTTTCTGTGTGTGTAGGAGGCCCATACATCAGCCTAATTACCATTATAATAGCAAGTGAGTCACACACACACCTGTTATTATGAAGCCATTTCAAGACAGTGAAAAGCTTTTGAGACAGCCATCTCACACGCTGAACAGCATTGACATTCAGAGGCTGATGCCGCTGGCTGTACGATCATGCAGCAGGCACCATCTATTGTGCAACAAATTGCAATTAGTAAAAGTGTACATGTGTTCATTTTCAGCCTGTTTCACATGATCTGGTTGCTAACACTGCGGCAGATTTAAAGAAACGTACAATATGTAATGTCCTCCGATCAGAGATCATTATCAGGCCAACAAGCATTTGAATAAGATGCATAATTTATGATGCTATTGAGATTATATCAGTTTTTACTATGCTGCACTGGGTCATTCATCTTTCAATTTGTGTTTTTACCCTTCCCGTCAGCAACCAATTCTCCAGCTATTATTGCTGGGAAGCAGTGGTGCAGTGGTAGGGTTTTTATAACACTTCATGTTTTATATTATTTATTTATCAGCAACTGCAGGATATCACTAATACTGTCTCTGTGAGGATATCTCTATATCTTATACGATCAAAGTTATGCCCCAACTATAGAACATTTGAAACCTATTCATTTTCATTTCATCATACAATCTTTTAAATTAATTCTTTTTATATGCATGTCTTTGTGTAAATTCCATTTCTGTGTTTATTGGGATATATGAGGTTAATTTTTAACTGTGCGCATGAGGCAGAAAACTATTGCTGGGCTGCTCTTGGTGAGTACAAACTGCTGGCACAAATAGCAAGTGTTTTATCCTATAGTACGGGAAGTTTACTGTTGATTAATCAAGCAATGAAACATTCTAGTGTCCTGATAAATAAGCTTTAGCGCTGGTTGTCAGCAGTGTTGGGCAGTAATGTGTGAGGTATTACAATTTAGTGATTGTAGTTACTAACCGCTGTCGTTTGGGTGAATATCAGTTTGACACTCTGCGTTCAATGAACAGACTGGTCCGGGACATGCCAGCTTGTCGCAGGGGAGGTGAGCCTCTAGCAGACATGGAGTGATGTGACCCCCTGTAATGCTAAAGTTGTCTTATTTCAACACATTCTCTCTCTCTCAACTCAACCCCTTGGCGTAACATTTTTAATGCCCTGGGTTCAGCTTTGGCGTTCTTTTTTTTTTTCAACGTGCAGGGTAAGGTTAGGTTAGGTTTAGGCAGCAAAACTACTTGGATAAGTTAAGTCGACTCTTGGTTTCACACGGGACATGAGCAGCAGTCTTCTGGGTGAAAGTCCTGTGGTTGTTTGACCAGTGCACCACCTCGACCTTCTTCCTGCATAGACTCTACACTACGTCATCTCACTGCGCCGTGGGCAAGCAGTTGAAAGCCAGGTGTGTCACATACAGACGTTAAAGGGTGCCTTGTGTGTTGGTATCAAACGCTGAGAGCCAGTGGCCAAGCTGCCACGTTGGACGAGTTGAGAGTGAGAACAGGTTTCTTATTTACATGTTGTATGTTCTTAGAAAGATTGCTTCTGTGAGCCATGGGTACTGTACGACTGCACTCAGGAATCATTTTGTACGAACCGCTAAACTGAGGTCTAGATGTTTAGTAAAAACCCTTCAAATTGTTGGGCTGCCTACTCGTTCAACCACAATGTCATGTTCTGTTTCTATACGTGTTAAATACAGAAGATGTAGGTAGGTAGAGGATCTGGAGTTGTTTAAAGGCACCAGACGGATTTGGGTTGAGTAATGAATAAGGCAATGCATTATTTTTCCTCTACAGTGAAAATTACTACCCTAATTACTTTTTCAATGAATAATGTATGAGAGTAATTGTTTGCAGTTTTCAAGTAACTTGCCCAGCTCTGTCTATCGGACAGTTTTGTTTTGTTGTTTGGAAGTTTGAGTGCATTGTCGAGTTACTGTTTAGAGAAGCATGGAAGTACAATAACATTAATAACAGCTCTGTTCCGTATAGGTGTAGAGGGACGTGTGAATGGTATTTGAGCATTGTTAAAAGTCAACCGACCAAACCCCTAAACAAGCTGACAGGCGCTAAACTCTGATAAAAGAGGCTAAAACACCCTGTAGAGATGCGGGTAATAATTCTCAATCACCATGACCGACCCCTTTTCCTATTACACAGAATAATTTGATTGAGTGTTACTATAAAAAAATATGGATTAGTGGAGCTTTACAGTTATTAGTTAGACCAGTATGTGACAAGATGCAAGGTCCAGTGCACAGTGCATTGATTTGTCAGTGTGTTGCCACAAATATCGCCCGCCTACTCAGTAAACTGAACTGCAATATGTACAGTATATCACCTTTGGAGTAACTCCTGTGATATTCATTTGAAATCATGGTCTTTAAACGGAAACCGGTCTCATTTCTTTCTTTCTGAAACATTGCCATTTTGGAGCGGAGTAAACAAGCCATTAGACGGAATAAGGTGGATGTTTTGGTAGGCTGGAGTGATATCACTTCACCACAAAGAAACATCTTTCATCACAGCTGTAATTACCACATTCCATTTGTCAAAGAAATAAACAATAACAGGCGTCCCCCGCAGCACACGCCCACAGCTATCTGCTACCTCACACATTGTCCTCCGCCTTCCTGCTCTTCTTCCGCCACTCTCTCTCTCTGTCACACACGGTCTCATATTAATTCCTTCCTTTATCCTCGCGATTTATTAGTCTCCTACAAACACACAAGACGCTCGCTCTCATAAACACCCGCTCATTAATTCAGTCTGTGGCGCTGATTTATTTTTTGCTCATCACACAAACACATACCGAGTTCCCTTTTTCTCAGTCTTGGGAACATTTTCTCTCATATTAATTTCACCGTCCTCCCGTGGTAAACGGTTTGACGAGGATGTCTGCCGTACTGTAGCTTTCCAGCGCTGATTTGCAGCAATCACCAGAGAGCCTTCCGCTGTTTATCTAGGAGATAATGATAATGCTTCAGGGTGAGCAGACCCAACTCATCGCAGCCTTTTATGGCCTCAACAATGACAGCGTGGGGCTTAGATGACTCTTACTAAGAGATACAGCATTTGATAGCCGCATCGTAATCAATGGAATATAACGATTTGTTGAACGGTTGAAGATAGTACTGTAATTACATTCAAAGTGGTCATTTGTGAGATTTTCTTTTAATTTGTCTCATTTTGTACAATAAAAGCTGTTTTTCTGAGTATCACATATGTGCTGATGATTCAAGTGAAGGGCGAACTGAGAAACAGCATGTCCTATGATTAGATAAGCATTTCCTGTGTGGGCTTTGTAAATTGCTCAGTCAGAAATATCTCCCTTAAACTATAATGGACTAGCGATGACTATCACATTTCCCTGTGGTCTCCAAAAATGTGTGAGGCATTAGGTCAGAATTGTGAATGGATATTGCAGTGGGGGCTTCACAACTAAGTGGGAAAAGACAGATTATCATTGCTGAGTGCAACTTCAGAGGCTCTATCTCTTACACAGCAGTTTTTATGTGCCAGCTTTGAATATTATCAACAAGAGAGGGGCTGAGGGGCATTCTTGCTGGCTCTGGTGGTGTAATGTCAAATCAATACCTGGTGTGTTTCGGGTTTTCCAAATGAAAAGTACAAGCAGATTTGATCAATGTACAACAGGGACGTATGACTTGAGGCTTGTACTGCTCTCATAATACAAGACAGATCCATAGCGTAGCCCCAGTGGTTGAACAGCTGAGGTAAATCTATGAACAGCACTTGGTTGGTGCAGGTTTGGCTCATTCTTATTGACTGAAAAGCCAGACGAATCTATGTGAAGGGTTTGTACTTGCTTTTGAATAGCTGCATGATTAAAACACACATAGTCCTTTGAAGTGTCACTCTTCTGTCAGGGAGAAGCTCAGAATGGCAGATACTCTTCAGTAATATTAAATAGTCGATTTTAGTTAAATCATGTGATGCTGATCTTTGTGACACAAGATGTCCCCCAAGGGAAAAAACATCTGATCCACTGGTTTCAAGGGGAACTCCCACGTGACGAGTGGGAAATATGGGGACTGTCACAGTATTGAAAATGCAGTTCCTAATATTTTCATGAGGTGCTAAATGGAGCTAGTAGTGGCCCTTTGTTACAGTCTCTGTTTAGTCCAGGGGGTGAGGGAAATAACAATACAATTAACCTGGGGGTAAAGAATCTATTTATATATATTCTTTAAAAGGAAGCACTTATAGCAAACTAAGAATTAACTTAAAAATGTAAAATCACTAAACAAACAGCCTCCTTATAACTAGGGAGTCATTGCAGACCGCTGCACACACTACCATGGCACCGGCACCATGGCCCACTAGAACCCTGTAGCTCTCTCCTTATACTGGTGAGTAATGGGCCATACCTGCGTGCCTCTGCTCACTGCGGCTGCCAGCACCTGAAAAAAGCATACACAAACAACATTTTACACTTTTCATTATAAAACAATTATTGGTCGATTTCATCCAACTTGTATGACAGAGGTTCATTTGTAACTTGTGACATTTAATTTTCATTCCACGTTTGATTATTTCATTAAAATATTCACCAATGTTTCTTCTAAATCAACGCTTGCTGAACTACGTACATGTTTATGTCAGAGCGGCCTCTTCTTCTATGGTGGATCATAAGCTACTAACCTCAAAGGACATTTAGTCTGGGTTTCAGTTAGGGCTGCAATTAACAATCTTGCTCGTTATCGATTAATGTGACAAATATTTACTTGATTAATTGATTTCTTGTTTGGTCTATTAAATGACAAAAAATGGTGAAAAATTATAATCTGTGTTTCTAAAAGCCCAAGATGACGTCCTCACATGTCTTGTTTTGTCCACATCTCAAAGATACTGAGTTTACTGTCATAGAGGAGGCAAGAAACCAACAAATATTCACAATTAAGAAACTGGAGTCAGAGAATTTGGACCTTTATTTCTTAAAAAATGACTCAAAGCGATGAATCACTAAATAGTTTCCAATCAATTTAATAGTTGACACCCAATTGACTAGCTGAGTAATTGTTGCAGCTCTAGTTTCAGTGGAGAGTTTACCATTAAAATCAAGAGAGGAGTATAACGATTACTTCAACTCGGTTTTCTTTTAAATCACCAGTTGATCAAGTAAAACTCTCCTCACCTGGTTTCAGGCTTGACACTAAAACTTGAGTATGTGGATGTTTTCCCCCATTTAATACAACTGTTGATGTCAGAACCTAACACGACGTAATGAACATAACAAATGTAACTTTTAGCACTGTTAGCACACACATTCTACAAACCGCGGAACAAGTTAACGTACAGTAGCCGGTACGTGCTAACCCAGGGAGCTAATGTGAGCAGAGTGCTTCTCCTCTGTAGAGTTGATGTGTGATGACCTTGAGAAGTAGGGCAGTGGGGTAATCCTCATGTGTTGAATCATCTTTGTCTATCAAATAATGAATATTCATGATTCAAGGATATGTATGGCTCCCCTTAAACAAAATCTGCCATACATTCATACAGTTTGATACAATCTTTCAATACAATACAATGATTATGATGTGAGGGTGACAGATGGTCTGTTTGTTTTAATGGTGTTGTGCATCTTGTTGGGGACCATTCAAAATGTGGATGTAGCTTTAGCTCCTGCTGCACCTGAATGTAACACACTGCTCAGGTTTGGTATCAGCTACACACATTGTGCAAATAAACTTTGTAAGAGGATTTTATTAACACTAACACTGGGCTATAATTTTCTTGTGAGCTTGCAGTAAGAGTAACAGCATGCAGGGCAACACAGTTATATTTTATTATAACTAGTATTTTAATGGATAGCTCAATATGAGGCTTCAATGTTTGCTATTTGGGGTCAGAGACGCTAAAATGACTTTATCTTTTCATGGTTTCCTGTCTTAAATTCTACCGAGGTCATGAGTCCTGGGATTTGCTGCCACTTTATTACCCCTGTCTGTCTGTAGACTTTGCTATTTGTCTTTTGTGACAATGAAATTAAGTGTATCTTTGTTGCTCAGATGTTGTTGTGCAAAACATTGCAGCCTATAGAAAATCTGCTTCGCTGCTGCTGGATCATTGATGTCATTTAATCTCTTGGGGGAAATGACAGGACTATTTTCTAGGCAAACCATAATCAGTGGAAACCAGTGTTTCCATGCATCCATCCATCCATCCATCCCTGTGTGAAATATATACGACAAGCTGTCGGAGTGGGCTCCAGTCCCTGTATATGAATAAATCAAAGAAACAAAAAAAAGCCTTGCATTTTTTAACACTTTCAGACATCCACATATGTAACAGTGCTGATTGTTCCCATAATCCAAGTCTTCTTTGATGCTGTGTATCTTCACAACATTACAGCCCCAGCCTTGTAAAACTGTATTGACCCTTTTGCTTTAGATTTAGATTTAGATTTAGCCTTTGTGTATACTAATAACTTAGCAGTCAAAGGGATCTTTATGAATACTGGTGCAGATGACTGCTCAGTGTTGGTGCTCCTGACCTCAATGCAGCATTTGATACTATACTGCCTTCTTATTATGTAATAGGTTGAGATACTTTTTTGCAATGTTATAGACTTCACTAATAAGATGCAGAGCCTTTAATGTGTTCAGAATGCTGCAGGGAGGCTTTAAGACATTGCTCTCTGTATAAATGACTCCACACTGGTTGTCAGTTTTTTTTTTTAATCCTTGTAAAAGATTCATTTGAGTTGACATTTAAGGTTTTTACTGGATCTCAGAAATCTCTCTTTCTCATGAACATAACCTAAGAGCCTCATTCCTAACCTCCTGTGTCCAGACTAAAGACTAAAGGTGGCCTTTGGACGGAGCCAGGCTGGCTGTTTTGACCTTCTTCCCGGCTTCAGGCTAAGCTTAACAGCTCCTGAATGTAGTATCATAGTTTCCGTTCAGACACGAGAGAGGTGTCAAACTTTTCATCTCAGCAAGAAAGCGAATAACCGTAATTCATAAAATGTCTAATCCTTCCCTTTGGTCAAAGAGTGTAAAGGGAACACGAAACAAACCTTCCAAAAAAAAAAGACCCCCAGATGCTCTCTAGACACCAGGGGTGATTGCACACCTGACAGCATTATGTTGTGAAAAAGAGGGAGGTTGTCTGGGGTATGGGCAAATGACCTACCCTCAACGTCCCTGTCCACATATAACCCTTCACTACAGTTGAGCAGAAGGAAGGATACAAGGAAGTGAAAGTAAAATTAATTGGTCTATAGCTCACATTAAAATAATAATGAAAAAATGCCAACAAAACAAAAAATTCAACATGTCAAATTTACATCATAAAAGGTCATGTGTGAGGTGTAAGTCCAAATGCACGTGTGTGCATGCGTATGAACAGTCTTTGTGCCACTGGTGCCATGTGTTTGGATTTTCAACTACATTTCATGTGTAAGGTTAAAATAAAAAAAATAAGGTTATTGTCTACTGCTGGTATCTACAGACCATCCAAAACACAAGTGAGTGTTGCGTTGAAGCTGCTTAGTTACGGAGTGTCAGAGCGGAGGCAGAGGCTCAGACTCGTTTGATGACACATGCTCCAGACTGGGTTGCCAGGTTCTACAAAATGTGTAACGTGCATGGTGATGTGTGAAGGATCTCTTACTGTCCGCCAGTCTAAACTTGCAACATACTGTATATCCCACACGGAAGCACATGATTTTTCAAACATCTGATTTGTATACCAATATGAAATTGGGGGAATGAGCAGGAGAAATTAGCAGTCGGGGGCAAAGCAGGAGAAAGGGTTAAAAATGGGTGATGGTGATGAGTAAAAAGGGTGCTGAGATCTAGATAAGAGGAGGGTTGCAGTGATTTGCACTGAAATGGCAGTTGACAGCAACACAGAGTAATACACATTTAAATGTTGACAGCAAAGATGTGATTGGCTGATAGAGATCATGGCTAAATTTTCTTGGCTTAACTAAAAGATCCAACGTCCTTAATCAGCTGATAAGAGGAAGTAGAGAAAGTCAGGAAGAGCGAGAGAGAGGAGAATGAGAGTGAGTGAGTGAAATTAGAAAGTGTCCGTGGTTGAACATCCGCTAAGCTTCATTTCATTTGTACTTACGGGCACAATTACAGTTCTTCTCCCTTTAAAGACACTCTCGATCTCTCATTTTACTTTTGTTTACTTTCATTGTACTTTCCTTGAATTCAGCATGTTAAATCAACATCTCTCATCATCTCATCTTTAACACACACCACCTCCCCATATCATCGGTCTCACCGCCGCAGACACTTCCGCGCCTTAGCATTTCAGCAGTTCAGTGTTAGAGCTGCCGTTAGTGAGTATACAGAATCATCACATACAGCCACAAGATGTTTCCTACTGCAATTAGAGCCTCAACAGCACTTTGAATTCAAGAATAAATGCTTCAACTCTCTGAACTATCGTCATTTTTAACATGTCAATCCTCCATTCAAATGGTTCCCAGTGGGGAATCCTCCAAAGCAGCATCATAGCCTTGATCAGCTTTTATCAGGCTAAACCCAAAATTATCATCTATCAAACGATTGCTTTGTCCATCTTAAGAGTTGTCTTCTAACTGCACCAAATACCACTGACTAGACCCCATGTGTTAACCATGCCTCCTTGTGTGTCTGTCCAGCCATGTTCACAGAGGTGCCTTATGATATGACTGCTCAG